>NC_135561.1:5000-15000 GCF_964340395.1 Glandiceps talaboti | reverse complement strand
CTCTCCGAGTTTGACGTCATGTAGTAATCGAACGCAACTTTGGGCAACTTTAGGACCCCAGATGGATTTGGGCCAATCTAATTAAAATCCGGTGTCGTGTACTTTTTTGCTGTTACGGTTACTGTCGTTAGTTCTTTTGTGAGCACTCGTATGTAACGCGTGCTCACAAAAGAACAAATGACAGAAAATGTAACAGCGAAAAAGAAAACACACTCTGTACATGTATTCAGATTGCGATTGGTGCACTGTAAGTGTAACAGGTGGTAAGGTTTTGTTGTGTGACGCAATTCTACCAGGGCTGGAATTGAAGTGGAATGTAACACAAGTATGCCAGGGCCATGTTTTCTAAGAACGGGCATTTTATATATCCGGATTGGAATTGAAGTGCAATGTAACACAAGACTTAGACTGTCGTAAGTCGTTCATGTAAATCAAAGTCGTCGCCTCGTTCCGTAGCACTGAATGCTAATGCGTACTGATAGGATTGCCGAAGGCACGAACTGTGAGTGCCGAAATTTGCAAATTTTATCCGGATTGGAATTGAAGTGCAATGTAACACAAGACTGCCAGGGCCAGGTACTCTAAGAACGGACATTTTATTCGGACTGGAATTTAAGTGAAATGTAACACGTTAACGTTCTTAGTGTGTTCCTATCCCAGGAATAAATTTGCTTGTTGTAGACATCTAATTGGATTTGAACTAGAGTGAACTGTGTGCACTACTCTTGGACAATATCAACTTTGAACTTTGCCTGAAAATACTCGGACTTGGCATTTGTCAAATGAACATTTTTGTTGCTGAGTATCGGATATTCATCGTCGTCATTGAAATGGTCAACAATCGTAAGTCAAACAAGTTTATAATACTTTAATTAAATAATCCGAGTTAGAGTGCAATATGTCGATGTTTTTGTCAATACATGTGTGTGTGTGTGTGTGTGTGTGTGTGTGTCTGTGTGTCTGTCTGTCTGTCTGTGTGTGTGTGTGTGTGTGTGTGTGTGTGTGTGTGTGTGTGTGTGTGTGTGTGTGTGAAATTGTCAAATGGTTTCATCTGACATTTATTCCTTCTAATCATTATTTGGAGTACAGCATTACTGGTTACTCGTATGAAAATAATACACCGTGATTCCACCAGCTTTGAGATGTTCGGAGTCGTTGCTGAAGTTTGTAGCACAGTTATTGAATATTGTTTTAAGTGCATGTATTCAACAATATGTTCAATGTTTGTACTCTGTACAACTCCATGAGTTTGAACTACAGCATTTTGAATTGAGGGTGGGCAAGGGTGTCCCCGGCCCAGGAACGATTTACAGAAAAAAGTAAGTGTTGAATGACATTTTGAAGATAACATTTCAATGTTTACATTTACGATGAAAAAACGAAATTTACGAATTAGAAAGAAAATAAACTGGAGTTTATGTTTTACAATTAGTTATAACTTGAAAGTTGCTGTAATGTCATTCTAATGCATCTACCACTCCTTGCAAAACTGATCATGGCAACATATTGATGGTGAGATGAGCTTACATTTTTGACAAACGGTTTTGAATGATTGTCTGGTAAATATGTTTTAGTGATATATGCATTTCTAAAAGCAGGAGGTAAAACAATACAATTAGGCGGGAACTAAACATTTGTCAACAACGAGGAAGCGGAGCGACCGAGTGGGGTGTCCCCTCCAGCTGTTGAAACTTTTTGAAATTTTGGAACCAAAAGTATGCACTTTGGTGCTATATTGACGTATCGTCTGATGAAAAATACGCACTTCTGATGAAAATGTAAATATTGCTTTATAAATGAACACATAGAGAAATATGTGAATGAATAACATAAAATATACATGTACATTGCATAATTCTATATGCCATACCACTATGTATCGAAACAGTGAACAGTACACGCATTTCGGCTTTGAAACGGGAATGCACGGCTTGATGTTAAACATATCAAGCTGTACAACATTTATAAATACCCGTACAATTAAAGAAATTTAAATAGCAAATTACAATCTAAGACCTTTGAAGCAACTATTGAACTACCTCGTTGTTTACCCATCCATCCACCATCCTCCTTTGTAAACTTACCGTATACCACATAACATTGCCTGTTTGCGTTGGGCTTACCAATATTCCGTGACATTTGCCGACAATTAAACGAATGATTTTTCATGTACTTTTAATATTAATACTTCTAAATTCCTCAGTTCAAAGGGATCATTCATTCTTTCTTTTCCATCGATAAACTTTGACCTTCGTGGGCCTGGGACCCCCTAAAAGAAAGTAAAATAAAGGCACATTATATTCTGATATGACTGCTATTTTTGCAAGCAAAAGTCCTGGGTATGTTACAGATCGCGTTTAGTGTTGCTTGTATTGAATCATTTTAACATCGTACAGTTGTATTTTTCTTTTACGTGTACGAAAAAAATGGTTCTTGTACTGATATTACAATCACTAAATAGTTGATTACGCAGTACGCCAACCACTGAATTACGATTTTACGGACTTTATTGCAACGTTTTACAAATAACGAAAACTAAAATGGACCGATTACGAAGTACGAATATACCCCTTGCCCACCCTCTAAATTGTCAGGTCAAGTCAAGTCAAGAGTCAACTAAAGGTAGGGCAAGCGCAAGTAAATTCAAGTAAAGGTAGGTCAAGGACAAGGTCAGGTAAGTAAGTTCACGTAAATTTAAGTTAAGCCAAGTCAAGAGTCAAGTTGAGTCTAGTCGAATCAAGAGTTAAGTCATGAGTCGAATAAGTTAATTCAGCATATATTGATTATTATTAGTTATTTAATCCTATCCCTCACCCTGACTAGCTAATTTTGTACTTATTTCCAACTACATGAGTTTAAACTACAGTATTCTAAATTGTCATATCAAGTTAAGTCAGGTCACGTCAAGTCAAGTCAAGTCATGTGATTTGAAATACGACTGCAAAAAATCCAATCCGAATGGATTTCAGGCTAGAGCGATCGCATTCTCTAAGTTGTTGCTTTAAAAACTAATAATCTACTTTTTGAGGTTGGGAGGTTTAGTTGCATACTGTAGTTACATACAATGTTAAGCATTTTCTGATATGCAAAACGAGTTGATACTAATATTGAAATGTCATCTGGTAAGCTAGACTGTAATGTCGTCATAGGTCCGGTCTTATCAGCCTACCTGCCCCTTGGGGAAAGGGAGATTAGACAGCGCCCACAACGGCTGATACTCTACTTATAAGCAGGCGACCAAGAAATAGTACCACTGTCACCGTCACCACCACCACCACCACCACCACCACCACCATCACAACCACCACCACCACCACCCCACCACCACCACCACCACCACCACCACCACCACCACCTCCAACACCACCACCACTGTCATGTGACTTTTCTCGTTCAACGAAGAGGTCGTTTGCATAAAAAGTTAGGAAAAGAGTTGTTGAAAGCATGCTATTTACTCAAAAGTTATAGTTTTTTTGTAAGCCTATATATGTTTATAGATATACCCATAGTACCTGTGTATGTGACCTTTGACCTTTGGATTTTTACTGACCAATGCAACCGAATATTGAACCCCTATCCTGAAAGTTTGAACAACAAATTCCGATTCAAATTACCAAAAATAGCGGGTGTTTGATAAAGTTGGCGCCCCCATCGGCAGATTTAAAAAATTTTTTAAATGGACGTTTGTCCTGTTTAGAAAAAATCTTGATAAATGTTGCTAATGTGTTGGTGTATGTTGACATATATGTTAACGTGATCAGTCATCATTGACGGAAAGGTTTGTAATGATTTGTAATCAATAATTTTTCTTATTTTTATTATATACTTTTTTTTAGTTTTACCAATTCTTTTAAATCTTTATTTTTTGGAAAGCCCATATCATTTGCTTTCAGGAAATATATAGTTTGTGTATAGAATATGTTACTAGAAGAGCACAGGCGTGGACAATATAAAGAAAAAAACAACCTGACACTCGATGTTCACCACTGAGGGCACTGCTTTTTAAAAATAAAAATAGCGTTTCTTCATATTTCTCGATTAATGTTTTGATGGAACTTTCAGAATATATTATTTAACATTTAATACAATCTATATATAATGCAAAGAAACATATCCTATGTTAATATAAATATGTTTACATAGATATTTAGGAGGTACCCTTTCAAAAAATGTGCTCATTAAAATCAATGGTAAGCACCTACAATTGGTAATGTCGCTCTAATTTTGTTATTTGTCGGGGTTTTCTGTAATGTTAATATTGTTGAATAGCTCATCAAATGCGCTTTCAGGAAATATATAGACTGTCTAGAATATATACAAATTTGTAGGGTTCCGATGAGACAGTCGTTGAAACAGCAATGTCGGGTTTTTTTATTTAACCGAAAATGTCGGCAAGTTGGTGAAAATGGCACTTCTCTTAGAAACTGTGCAAAAACTACGGAATTGTTTGTGTTTGATCAAATTGTTTACCCTTTCCAGAACGAAAAGTAAATAAAATTTCCAGAAAACGTTTTTAATAGCGAAGATATTTACTTGAAACCAATTTTCGCCTAGACGTAACATAGCCAATGGTTAATAAGACTAGTAGAAATACACACGACTTAATTCATGGGTCTTTCTTTTATGAACGTCCTTGAGATGTCTTTTGATATTGATAACCCTCCTGTTACAATTTATTAGTCAGCATAAACTCTTTTCTTTCTTCGTTGGTATATAAGTTTCACTAAAACGTGCACGTGGTCTTGTTGTTGCTGTTTCACTTGCACTATGATGGATCAAACTTAAAGTATGACTATATGTGGCCTACAACACGTGCACCTATATGGAATTCGAACATGACCTACAAAGGTCACGAGGGGTCAACTGGGGTCAGTTTGGTCAATGTCAGGTAGATCTAGACTTATGTCAGGTCATGCCAAATCAGCTTAACCCATGTCAAAACATGTTAAACTTCAACAGCAAAGTGAATTCGGGATTTACTCCTATACAATACCAGAGCCATAGGAAAAACGAAAGAACCGCCAAGATGGCCACTGAAGGAGGGATTTAAAAAAAAATGGCAGATTTTTCCCGGTGGTCTTTCTTGACCAAACATTCAGAGCAGAAGTATAATAGCATTCATTATTTGAATATTGAAATTCGAGGTCAAGGGTCATTGATGACACTTAGGGGTAGACCATTCGATATCCTGGGGGGGGGGGCATGGAAGATTGGTGGAGGGTCATTATTTTTTCCCCACCTGCTTGCCTGAGACTGATTATTTTTTTCTCCTTCGCCTATGCTGGCAACCTTTTTTTTCTTTGCTTCTTTGAGATATCCGGATTTTTTTTACGTCAATGTTGAACACCTACATTTGTTGCCACAATTTTCTGTTTGGTTTTCGCACAGGGTCAAACAGAGAGTAAAAAGATGCTGTTCTATCACACACAGATTTTATTTAGAAAACTACATATTTCATACATGTTTGATTTTCAATTAAATAAACATCATTGACAGTTATTATGCCATGGTATGATGACACACTGAAAATACGAATCTGAAACTTGTCTGATTGGTGAGCTCAGACATTCAGATAGACCGGTCAGTTTCTCCAGCTTGGGGATGGGGGGGGGGGGGGGGTGTCAGCGTTTTTTTTTCCATTGGGCCAACAAAAAGTCACTGACCCCCGTGCATAAAGTTTCATAGCATCTGACAGTAAGCTGTAGAGGGAAGAACTTTGAGACTGGGATATGTCTACCTCTTGTGTGAGTGTGTGTGAATGGGGGAGGGGGGGGGGTTCTAGGGGGTCTCCCCCTAGAAGCCCTGGAGGTTTTTACTTCTAAAGGCAATGTTTAGGCTATTCACAGACACTTTCAGACAATAATTTGCAAG
The DNA here is from genome assembly GCF_964340395.1 of Glandiceps talaboti. NCBI lineage: Eukaryota > Metazoa > Hemichordata > Enteropneusta > Spengelidae > Glandiceps > Glandiceps talaboti. The sequence continues at coordinate 9,129 of NC_135561.1, read as the reverse complement.
CTTTACAAGACAGCTCTAACATGTAAAAAGCAACTTCGTAAGGTTGAAATATTTTTGACATAAAGTTTCATGGCATCTTGACAGTAAGAGGTAGAGGAAAGAACTTTGATTTGAGACTGGAACATGTCTACCTCTTATGGGGGAGGGGGGTTCTAGGGGGTGTCCCCCTAGAAGCCCTGGAGGATTTTTACTCTTAAAGCCAATTTTCAGGCTATTAACAGACACTTTCAGACAATAATTTGCAAGCTTTACAAGACAGCTCTAACAATTGTAAAAAGCAACTACACATGGTTGAAACATTTTTAAAATAAAGTTTCATAGCATCTTGACAGTGAGAGGTGGAGGGAAGAGCTTTGATTTGAGGCTTGGACATGTCTACCTCTTATGGGGGGTCCTAGGGGGTCTCCCCTAGAAACTTTTCAAGTTTTTCTTACCTATTTTGATGAATCTTATTGTTGGTTTAACGAATGAGTGGCCTCTGTGGTGATGGAGTCCAAGGGGTTCCCCCCTGCCAGATCTGTAGTTTTTTGTTTCTATTTAGGCAATTTTTAGGTTATTCATAGCCTCTGAGATATATATTGCCAAGCATCGAAAAGCTAATGTAAATATAACCTTTTTAAATAAGTTTTCCATGTTATAAAATTGGGCCTGTAACATTGGTATAGGGGCATTGATATTGCATGCATAGTAAAGTTACTGATGTGTGAGAGCACTTTAGGAGGTCATACCTAGTGTACAATAGAAACTTGAATTTGAGTTGTGGTGTCGATACATGTAGTGTCTGAAATAGGAAGTATATAATCCCTTCTGACAAATCCATACTGAAGAGACAATAGTATGAAGATTACCATTACAAAACCTTCAAGTTCACTTTTGCCCCAAAGTGCAAGATAAGTGAAGCACTGATTGTGAAACAGCCAAACACTTACATGGCATGTTCTGTAACTAGTGCGCAAGCTAGGTAATACATGTATTATATGTATACTTTTATGTATAGTTATGTTTGAACCCTTACATGAAGTAATATTTAAACCATTTATGAAAGAAACAGAGACAAGAACAAATACATATATGTACCACAGGCTAACGAAACTGACTGGTCCCTGTGTTTGAAACTGTTTGTCATGATTTGACAAGTGTCCTGGTTGGAGAGATACGAGCAGGTTGAACAGTATACTCGAACCTGTGCATCATTTCCCTGCCAAGATATTTTTTTTCTAGCAGCAGTGGTCCATCTTTTTTTCCCCATCACCCACTCATATCCGGATTTCTTTTTCAAGCAAATCCACTTGGCATCTCCCCCCCCCCCGAAATCTTCCAAGCCCCCCCAGGATATCAAATGGTCCACCCCTTACTATACAAGCATTGAGTTTAATGGCCTGATGCACCTCAATGGGGGTTATGTTGAGCCAACTTCTGTCAGATCAAATGTTGGCATGTCATGGTGTCATAGGTGACAAGAGTTCAGGTCGGGTTAGTTGTTCTTTGGTGTGGCAAACCATGGGTTTTTAGTATGAGAATGAAGGTATCTGACCTGACCCATGTCGTGGATATGTCAACTGAAGAAATGTTGAGTCATAGCTGAAGTCTCCTGATAATTTAAATTGAAGTTGGCAGTTGAAGGGGGAGGTTAGGGAACAGTTAAAAACAAAGTAATTAGCTAGTAACATTGATGCTATTTACTCAAAAGTTGTAGTTTTTTGTATGAATATATATGTTTACATATATAATGATAGTACCTGTGTATGGTGACCTTTGACCTTGAGTTTTTCCTGACCAATACAACCATATTATAGACCTATCCTGAAAGTTTAAGTTACAACACATATACACTAACATGTATATGGTATTTTCTACATTGATAACTTTGCTGCCAAAACCAATACATTCCCTGCTCTGGTATTAAATATAGTTTATGACTTTATATAGATATTATGATTTTCTATTTGTAAATGGTGAAAAAAAATTCATGATATAAGTTCTAAATTGAGCACTGGCTCTCACTACTTTGACCTTTCACCTTTGACCCCCAATTTCAGTGTCGGGTAGATAAGTTAGTTGGCAATGTAACTTGACAATTTCATAAAGATACATTAACAATAAAGTACATTTGTGAAGCCCCATCTTGGGTATTGAACATTGCCAAAGTCATCAAAAGAAGAGTACTTTTTTACCTGAATATTGCCACTAGGGGGCGCGATTTTATTTGAAAACAGGCTAATTTTGTACCTTCCTGATTGAATTTTTTGACCCAATCTTAAGGATAGATGTATAAAAATTACTTGCATTGATTGAATAAATTTCGAGAGTCAAATGTCATCATAAGGTTGTATTGTGGGTAATATGTTTATGCATAACCCTAACCGGTTAATTTATTCAAGGAGAAATGAATTTAGGTTTAATGCCGTCAATATGTTGTCAGGTACCCTAAATTGTACCTGCTCACCAAATGTGGTCGAAAAATAATGAGAAATGAGTATTTTTCTAAGTTGTCAAAATGTCAAAATAAACGTTACCACTGAAGGCGCGCTTTGCTTTTCAATTAAATTTTTTTCTCCTGTAAGTATTCTTTGACCAAATTTTCATTATAGGTGTATATTAATATCCTTGACTCATGTTATAAATCACATGTCTCAATGGCTAGTAGAAGTATGTTTGTTTGACTGTTTTTTTTTGCCATTAGGTTAACATGTGGAAAACTGTCATTATTTGTAAAAGGCATTTATCTATATAAATTCACCGTTTTTTTTTGTCTTGAACTACTCTTATTAATCAGAATGACTAATGTTATAAATTGCATGTCACAATGATTAGTGGAAATATGTTTTTGGAATTTCAATTTTTTCTACATTATTTTAACCATGTTAGGCTATGGGGAAAAGTAATTTTAATTTTTAAAAGGCACATTTCTATGGAATTTCACAAGTTTTTGTGTGCTAAACTACTCGTGTTAATGATCATGAAGCAGACACTTAATATCTTGTCTGAGTCTTTTGCAGAAATATGGTTTATAAATTCTAGTGTTCACCGTCTTATTTCCAATTTTGGTGCGTATTTCACAGTGTACAGGGATTTTGAAGGATTTTGCGTGGTCACCTTTGAACTCTTACTGTTAAGCAAGGCATAGACTTAGGACCAAAGTGATTTCTGTTTTGGATAGGACATGACAAACTCTCTTGCCATTGGAAGCCATTTTGTAAACAAAGCACTATTATTAGTAGAGTGGTGGTCAAAAGTATACATTAACATGTATGTTATTTTCTACATTGATAACTTTGCTATCAAAACCAATACATACCCTGCTCTGGTATTAAATGTAGTTTATAACTTTATATAGATATTATGATTTTCTATTTGTAAATGGTGAAAAAAAATTCATGATATAAGTTCTAAATTGAGTACTGGCTCTCACTACTTTGACCTTTGACCTTTGACCCCCAATTTCTGTGTCGGGTAGATAAGTTAGTTGGCAATGTAACTTGACAATTTCATAAAGATACATTAACAATAAAGTACATTTGTGACGCCCCATCTTGGGTATTGAACATTGCCAAAGTCATCAAAAGAAGAGTACTTTTTTACCTGAATATTGCCACTAGGGGGCGCGATTTTATTTGAAAACAGGTTAATTTTGTACCTTCCTGATTGAATTTTTTGACCCAATCTTAGGGATAGATGTATAACAATTACTTGCATTGATTGAATAAATTTCGGGGGTCAAATGTCATCATAAGGTTGTATTGTGGGTAATATGTTTATGCATAACCCTAACCGGTTAATTTATTCAAGGAGAAATGAATTTAGGTTTAATGCCGTCAATATTTTGTTAGGTACCATAAATTGTACCTGCTCACCAAATGTGGTCGAAAAATAATGAGAAATGAGTGTTTTTCTAAGTTGTCAAAATGTCAAAATAAACGTTACCACTGAGGGCGCGCTTTGCTTTTCAATTAAATTTTTTTTCCCTGTAAGTATTCTTTGACCAAATTTTCAGGATAGGTGTATATTAATATCCTTGACTCATGTTTTAAATCACATGTCTCAATGGCTAGTAGAAGTATGTTTGTTTGACTGTTTTTTTTTGCCATTAGGTTAACATGTGGAAAACTGTCATTATTTGTAAAAGGCA
>NC_135560.1:24731674-24831674 GCF_964340395.1 Glandiceps talaboti | reverse complement strand
AAAACAAAAGTATTAGACTAAGTCGCTTCTGACAACATTTCTTCTTGAGGCTTATTTTATTTCACTATGTAGAGTAGAATTAGATGTCGCATGGAAAGTAATTCCAAATAGATTTACTCACATTCAGTTCTGAGATTATATCAATGGCTGAGTTGTAGAATTTCAATTTTCAAAACTATTTTGTTCAGCTTACACGACTTGGTTGATAAGTCTTATAATGTTGTGTCGATCAAAATCGTTCACTACGTAATAACCCATTCGCCATTGCCTTACACTGTGCTGTTTTTAATTAAGATGAAGGAAAGCTGACTGGGTGAAAGAATCAGTAGGAATTGTTGATGACCCAAATATGATCTACACTGTCGTGCTTGTGAACAGGTTTGAAGATCGCAACGTTATCATTTTCAAAACGTATTGTTTCATTTTCGAGCGTTAAAATCGTAGCATTTAGAAATGTCAGTACAATTGTGGATTTGAGAATAAAGCAATAAAATGAGGGACAAACAGAAGATTGAAGGGTGAGAAAAAAAGTTTACTTTAGATGGTTTTGGGGCACAAAAATATAATCGCAGAAATGACCATATTTAAGCTGATTGCCTTCCGTAAGGGCAATCATTAGATTTTCGTTCCTACACACAATAATTATTTGAATGCAGCAGAACATGTTTATAGTATGTACCAAATTTAAATTAATTTGAAGAGTGCATTTTCAAGATATAGCCTAATTACTGAAACTCTGAAAAAAATTATGCAAATGATTCATTATAACTAAAATCTACACCAGCAAGCTTTTTAGAAGCTGTGGGATTTCGACACTGAAATTTACATTTTTGAATATATGTTATATCCAAACCGAGGCTATACAATATTTAGCAATATTAATTGATTGACCAGTGTTTAAAATCATTTTTATACGGGCACATCAACTTGAAAGGGGCACACAGTTTACATGTACTTTGTTCTGTATGAAGTATGTACCAAATTATATTGAATTTGAAGTATGAATTTGTATTCTTAAGATATTGCCTAATTACTGAAAATCATTAATTATGCAACTGAATCATTAAAACTAAAAGTTAAATCAATAAGCTTTTTGAGAAATGTGCACCCTGGTATCATGAATGTGTGTATTAAATTATATAGCAATTGAAGCTTCCACTCTTCCTATATAGCCTAATTGCTGAAAATTATTAATTATGCAATGACTCGTTAAAACTAATGCTTTCAGAACATGTGCGATGTTATTTTTGAAGTACATATCACATTATATTGAATTTGAAGCATGCAATCTTAAGATATAGCCTAATACTTCGAATCATTAATTATGCAAATGAGTCATTAAAGCTACAAGCTATATTATCAAACTTTAGATGACATATGTACTTTGTTATCATTAATGTATTACCATATTATATTAAGTTTGAATAGTGCATTCTTAAGATATAGCCTAATTACCGCAAAACATTGTGTATATAGCACAGACAGACAGACAGACAGACAGACAGACAGACAGACAGACAGACAGACAGACAGACACATGCGCACACACACACACACACACGCACGTACACAAGCAAGGACGCGTGAAGACAGACAGACACGCACACACACACACACACACACACACACACACACACACACACACACACATTATATCCCTAAATTATAACCTGCCCTTACAGAAATTAAGAAGTAAGAATTGGTTGCGCTAGTCGTTGCCATTAACCGTACGTTTCAGCCATATAGAATTAATATTCTCGCAAATAAACTATACAAATTAATGTCGAAAGCAATGTGTTGAGATGTATTTCATAGGTACTAGTAATAGTTTTTGGTACTGTAATTCTTGGTACGATATAAATTTGTGTTATTATGCCTGTATTTTCATAGCCTGTTCATTGCGCTGTTAAGATACATCGTTAGCAGGTCATACCTGTTGATACGATGGCCAGAAGGTACAACCAACTAATGATGTATCTCACCAGCACTAGAATAGTCTAGGCATGTCTTTGTCAGTGAACATCAAACCAAGGCATTAAACCGACGACCTGTTTGTACACTGTGTAATGACGCGAATTCTGAGAGTGAAGGCAAGGGAGATTTTTGTACTTTGTAGTCGGGCCATTTTGATTTTCGTAAATTGTAAAACCTTGGAATAAAACACGTAAAATCGAACTAAATGGTCGGAATAGTGCATATTAATGAACTGTTTATTTTGAGTGTAATCCGTAAAAAGCACAACGTTTTACATACACGAGTACATGAAAGAAAACTACATAAAACTACCATAATTGTACGACATGTGAAGGTTTCAACACAAGCACAACAAGGCTATGACATAAGCAACACTGTAAACTTTGACCTTCCGAAATACTAATAAACAGGCATATACCCAGGACATAACTCAGCGGTCACATCAATTGTTGCACAAAACGGCAAATGCTAAGCTCTTATGACAAGGATTGTGTGTGTTTCAAACAAGGATTGTGTGTGTCTCAAACACCAATGCTAAGCTTTTATGACAAAGAGTGTATCATCATCTCATCATCGCAGTACTGTCATATAATACTCTTATTATGCATTGCAATTCGACAAAAAGTAACCGCATATTATGTCATCATCTCATCCTCTCAGTACTGCATTTTTTTTATTGCATGTTTATGTTATTACGTCATTGAATAATGGCATAATGTCAATTCATCATTAAAAAGTTTTCGCATGGGGGCGTACATCCACATGTAGCACCATCAGGTAGAAGTGCATAATCGTAAACGGTAAACTCGCATTACAGTATATCATCATGTCAATAAGTCATAATGAAATTCTCGAACCGGCGTACGGCATCCAAGCATTGCAGTATTTCATTGTGTAACTGTAGTATGTCATTTTCGCATTGCAGTATTGCATAGGCGAATATTGGCAGGCATTCTACACTATAAACGGAATATAATAATTTAATAAATCTTTACATTCATTTATGTCAGGTATTAACGAAATTATCTGCAAAAAATACAGACACATTATTGTTGCAATATGTTATTGTTCATTGATGTGCTAGCAGCTATACATATCTTACTGTCATTAAAAACTAGAAAATAGACATAAGAAGATTTATATACTCAACTCGCTTTCGACTCGACCTCGTCATTCGCCCACGCAGTTATATTCTAGTGTAAACAACTATTCATGCCACTCTGTTGGACCATGAACGTATGGTACACACTACATACTGTAATGCCACCCACAGCCCAGCTTGAAATGCCATAAAGTCAACATTTAGTCAAGATTATCAGGTAAGAAGGTTATGTTATAATATCATGTGAAGCCTCACGTTTCAAAACACTATTCATCATGTTGTCTGTGTTTAGAGCTATCATGGCAACACCTTCATTGAAACTCTGTGAATTGTAGCTGTATGTCTTTTCAATTTATTTACTTTGTACATTTTCAATTTGTCACTATAACAATAAGAAAATGTTTGAATTTAGATGGTAATTCTGCGAAGTGTCCTGCTGGACAGTAATAATAATAATAATAATAATAATAATAATAATAATAATAATAATAATAATAATAATAATAATAATAATAATAATAATAATAATAATAATAATAATACATTTCGTACTTTGGCCACCGGCCTATGGTACAAATCATTCAATGAAATGAAATCATATAATGACACAGAGGGTGGGTTAAAATGAATCACTATAACAGATGTCTTTCTCTACGTTTACTTGCATAGGAAATATATTTAGCTAGTTGTTTAACATTTGAGTTCTCTAACTGCATAAGGAGAACAAATTTTTTTGATATGTACAGTTCGTATAAAAGTATGTGGGTAGGTATATTTCACGCAAATCTTTATAAAGTGGGCAAACCAAGCAAAAATGATATTCATCCTCAACTTTCCCACGCTTACACAGGAGGCAAATTCTGTGTTGTCTAGGTATACCTAATTTACGATCGGATTCTACTCTGAGTTGGTGTCCTGAAGCTCTAAATCTACACAAAGCAAATCTCAAGGTACTGTCTTCGATATTTGAAAGATAAAACTCACACTTAAAATTGATCTTGAAATCACGATATTTATCCAGTTTAGAATAATCCTCTTTGAATTGATAATTATAACACTGATAAACAAAAAGGTTTTCTTTCATTTTCAAAATTTTTAGCCAGTATTTTATAATACGGACGAATCTTTGACAAAAAAAAGCGGTGTTCTGCCAAGTTCACCATAAATGACTGCGTTTGGTGTGGTTTTTGATAGGCCTAGTATGTATTTACAAAATTTACGATGCACACTTTCTACATTCTCAGCATCATAAAATTCCCAAATTTCACTCCCATATATCAATATTGGTAATATCTTACAATCAAAAATCTTCATGTAAATTGAAACTTCGACAGATTTGTATTTATACAATATCTTTTTCAGAGCAAAGATTGCTTTACACGCTTGTTCAGCTATTGTCTTTTGTGCCATATTCCAAAGTCCATTAAAAGAAAATGTTAATCCAAGGTAGCAAAATTGTGATACAACTGATAGCCGCTCCCCATTGTAAAACCATTTTCATACCTTCTCAAAACACCAGCATTCCTAAAGACCATTACTTTAGTTTTGTTCATATTAACCTTTAGTTTCCATTTCGAAGAAAATGTTGATAAATCACTCAAAAGTCTTTGTAAGCCAATAGCGTTGTAACTAAACAAAATCAAATCATCAGCGAAAAGAAGATAAAACAGTCTCAGTACACCAATGTAAATTCCAGCAAATCTTTGTTCCAAATGTTGTCCTAAATCATTTATAAATAATGCAAATAACAAGGGTGACAAAATTGACCCTTGTTGTACACCACACATACATTTGAAAGATCTGGTAATACCCTCAGGGGTGCGAACACGTGCCTGAATTGTACTGTACATAGATTGCAAAACCTTGATGAAGTTGCCATGGAGTCCGTTCTTAATTAGTTTGTAATATAATATATAATGGTTGATACGATCGAATGCTTTTTCAAAGTCTACGAACACACAATATAAACGACTCTTCAAAGAAATATAACGTTTGACAATTGTATCAATTATAAACATATTATCAATGGTGCTATAGCCTCTATGAAAGCCTGCTTGATTTTCCTCAAGTGGGCAATTATTTTCAACCCATGTATTCAATCTTTCATAGATTATTGAAGAGAATGCTTTCCCCAATAGAGAGAGGAGTGTTATACCCCTGTAGTTATTTACACTATCCCTATCACCCTTCATATACAATGGAACTATTAATCCTAGAGTCCTATCCTTGGGAAAGTATCCAGCGAGGAGCAACTTATTAAATAATACAACAAGAAATTCTTTGAACTTCCGTGGACAACTCTTAAGCATTTCCGCGGGGATACCATAGTGGCCAGATGCTTTTCCATTTTTAAGTTTATTTATGCTTTTCTCAACTTCATCATAAGTAATTTCCCGATGTAAGTCATCACAGTTAACGTGGTTACAGTCAGTATTATCATAGATGAAGGGATCAAATTCGTCAACAAGGTTCTTTATTTCCTCCGAAACTGCATCCTCTCCCATATCGTTTTCAGTATTGAATAAGCCGGAAAAGCAGTTGAACCAATCATCCGTTGAGATAGAAGAAGAAGGGCCTGGTTGCTTTTGTTTCAAAAGAGACCAAAAGTGTTTGGAATCTGTCTCCCTGGCAGCTTCCACCAATTTACTTTTTTCCTTATATTCAAAGTTTTTTCTTTTTTGTTGACAATAGATTACGATATTCTGTTTTGTGACACTTTAATTTTGCCAAGGAATCAAGTGACCTAGTTTGTCTGAAATCATTTAGTGATCTAGTTGTTTTGACGTTTGTGTCATGACACTCTTGGTCATAGCCAATATTCAAACACACACACACGCGCGCGCGCGCGCGCACACACGATCGATCGATCGAACGAGCGGGCAGGCAGGCGGGAATCAATAATTTGATCAATCCGATCAATGGCGATGTAGCATACCGCCTGAGCACTGACTCAATAACACGCTGTTACTGGACGTCATTAAAATTCTATCATAAAACCATCCGGATTAGACATCTATAAACACCCAATAATGACAGTCTCTGTTTATCCTAACTAAATCAACCTAGAGCTATATTATACTAGTTTTCATCATCAAGAAAGCCGTCCCCGCTGATACTGGTACATTGTTTTGAAAGGTTTTGTTACCATAGATACAATAACTTACTGGTAATATTGTACACTCGATAGTGTTGAATCACCTGTAGGTGAATGTATTTTCGTAGCGGTATACATGGTATGGTATGGTATGGTATGGTACAATAAATCGAATCAAATTTGATTCATCAAAAACGATCATGATTTCACAACGTTAAAGCACTAATTACGGATAAGATCAACCTCTGATTGACATGTACAATGTCTAATTAGCCCCCAAAGGACGAAGCCCGACGACAGCTACTACGTTGGGCTCTGTTTGTTAGAAATGTCAGATGTTATAGAGGGCATATGCACGTCACTTTACTTGGTTTTACAACCCTCATGACAACAGCGAAATGCAGCCATATTTGTCGTAAATAATCACACTTTGCCAAATAACTTTTGAAGGTCAACAGATAGAGGCCTCATTCAAATATCTTCACCCATGTTATAAATCATGAGCTTTTTAATGGCACATTGACTTTTGACCTTGAACTCCATCTTCAAGGTCAAATAGCTATATTATTGTCAAAGTGTATGTATATCTCTGATATGCATTCACTGATTTCAACCAAACCTTGTACAAATGTCAGATACTATAGTCTGCATATACACATCACTTCGTTTCACAACCCCCATGATAACGGCAAAATAGCAGCCATATTTGTCATAAATATTCACATTTTGGCCGATAACTCTTGATGCTTAACAGATAGAGACCCTATTCAAGTGCCTTCATCGTGGTTATAAATGATGAGCTTTCTAATGACACACTGACTTTTGACCTTGACCTTCATCTTCAGGGTAAAATAGCTATGTCTTCCTATTTTGAATTCATTAAGGTAATATAAATATTAATGCTAATGTGCCTGAAAGTGTCAAGGATCTACACATAATAGATAAGCAATTAACCCTTTCAGATGTTGCCAGTGTATCTTTTTGTTTGCCTTAAAGGCCATGCCATAGTTGTTGTCATTTTTGAACTTACAACCTGCGACATAATGTACACACTAAAGAACTAGTTGTAGTCACTACAAGAAACACTTTTTTGGGGTCTATATCTTCCATGAAGACTTGTTATTGATACTTAAACAATGTTCAGTGCATAGATTGTGGTTGTCTGATCGAAAAAGTGATACTACAGTTACAAACTACATGTAGTGTAATTTTGATATGGTGACAGGTTCAAAGCCAGGCTTTCGTTCAAGATTTAAATTTTTCACTGCACTACCTATATATTGACCATTAATTAATAGATACAATGTGCTTTATATGCAATTGACCAATTTTTAGTGAATATAATTTTAGTTACTTGATGAATAATATGTTCCAGTTGCACCAAGTGCAAGTTTAAATCAGTTTACTGAGTGACCTTTGAGATTGATTTAAAATTCAGGATCAGGCGTAAAAAAATTGTGTGGTTCCGATTAAATTCAATTTAAAATAGGTGGGGTAGGTAGATTTTTTTTTTATTAGGTTTTTTCATATGTGAGTGTCTAGTTCAGGTTTTCCATCGTTTTCCAAATGGTCTCTATGTGTTGTTTATTTCTTCCTATCAGATGTACAGCCATTACAGATTAGAAGAATAGTTTTATATTGTCTTTTTAGGTTGATGCCAGTTTCCGCACCCATTATTTCTTGTGATTTTATTATTATCTTTCTCAAATACGTAAAAAAAAGGTTTAGGGTCGGAGTGAAAAAACTAGGTGGGGTCGGGTAACCAGAACCAAACAACTTTTCTTATTTGGCCTCAACGAAATCGTTTTATTCAGTGCGTACATGATTTCCTTTTGTTAACACGCTATGCCTTATATTAGTTTCGACTTTAGACTTCCAAAGATGCTACCTCGTCTAAATCATACGTACATGGTTTCCAATACACATGTGACCAGATGAAAAGTGAATGCTCTCGTAAACTTAATGAATTTTCACATATCAGTTAATAAACGATCTTAGGCCTCCACTGTTGATATACTGTAAATGCTTAAATCATAATTTATGTACAATGGCGGAATAAATAGACAACTGTACGCAAAAAAAACCGTCAATTCTGCCTGCGAATTTTTTTTATGATTCCCAAATACAAACTATTTCTGAATTTAAAAACTGTCAAAACTATGACAACCTATCCAATTGTGTCAATACAAAATCACCAGCTGCCACGTCATCATTTGCGCACATGTAAACTAGCCTGCATGTATTCCGTGTAATTTTTGCTAAATTTCTTAAGATTTCAAAAGTATGCTAAAAGTTGTTATTCGTAGCCCTATTGTCCAGCCAACTGTAATCAAGTAATGTATGCACAAAATGCACACATAAAGTCATACAATCATACATACATACATACATACATACATACATACATACATACATATATCCATCCATCCATCCATCCATCCATCCATCCATCCATCCATCCATCCATCCATACATACATACATACATACATACATACATACATACATACATACATACATACATACATACATACATAGAAATGCATAAGGAACTAATAAACCAGTCCGTATATATAGCTGTTAAATCCGACGTTTCGAATAAATATTCTTTTTCAAAGGAAAAATTGGCGAGACAGAGAAATGCCAGGTGACAACCCGAACATTTCTAAATATAATGGAACAAAACCGCGCGTGATATAAATAAACGGTTGTACGTGGGATAAGTTCTTAAATTCGCACGCACCTAATAGAACCCAATAGAATACGCCTGAAATTTAAAAAATACCCAATAATCATGATAATTAGATTGGGAAAGACGAGAATAATCTATTAATTCCAAGGGGTTCCAGCGTTCCAAGACGGAAAATGATTTCTTCTTCCTTCAACCTCAAAGCTTTCTCATCACCAGAAACCTTACAAATTCCTGAAATGGACATATCTGATACATTATGATCGTTTGTAATAAAATGCATAGATACGGGATAGTTACGATTCCTTTGTCTGGTCAAACGGAGATGTTCCACGAAACGATCACCAAGACGACGTACAGTTGAACCTATATATAGAAAACCACATTTTTGACATGTAATGCAATACACTACATTAGTACTAATACAAGTAAATCTACTTGTAACAGGCACACTGTTCTTAGGGCCAAAAACATGATTAGTATTAATAATGAAACGACATGTACCACATCGAGTACGATCGCACGGAAAAGAACCAGCATTAACTTCCAATTCACGTTGTTCTGTATGTACCACCATATCTCTAAGACTGGTATCACGACGCCAAGCTGTTAATGGTACTGCAGGAAACAATGAATTGGTAACCCTATTAGAACGTAAGATATTAAAATGCTTGTATATAATGTCTTTAACTCTAGTTGAAAAGGGATGGTATGTAAGAGCTAGTATGGGACGATCGTTGTTACTCCTCTGATCATGTGATTTGATACAAGCTTCCCTAGACAAAGATGATACTTTATGTAAAGCCGCGTTGGTAACAGACATAGGATAACCACGTTGATGGAAGTACGTGCAAAATTCAGCAGACCTTTTTCTGAAATCCAAATCATTACTACAAATACGACGTAAACGAAGTAATTGTGAATAGGGAATGGAATCTTTACACTTATTAGGATGTGATGAACCATACTGCAAATATGAATGTGAATCAGTAGGTTTAGTATAAATAGATGTAGCTATATCATCACCATCAATCCTAAGGGAGATGTCAAGGAAATTGATTGTTAGTTCTGAAATATCATAAGTATACTGAATAGCAGGATTAAAATTACATATGTAGTTAATAAACTGCATAAGGTCCTCAAGTTTGAGTGATGCTGCACCAACGCCGTCATCAATAAATCGTTTATATAGATCAGGTAAGATCCCTTGATATGAGCTGAAAATAAGGTGTTCTTGATAAGACATAAATAAACAAGCATAACTAGGTCCAAGACAACTTCCCATAGCAACGCCGCGTTTCTGCACAAAATACCTGTCATTAAAGGTAAAATAATTACAGGTGAGAACAAGTTCAGCCAATCTAAGAAGTACGTGGGTAGGAGGGTCAAGTACAGGTCTTAAATTAAGATAGTGTTCGATTGCAACTAACCCTTCATTATGTGGTATGGAAGTATATAAGGACTTAACGTCCATAGAAAAAAGGTATCGTGGCTTACCTTGTTGGAATTGGAAGCCATTAAATACTTTAAGAGCATGGTTCGTATCTTTAATGTAGGTAGGCTGAGATGCCACAATAGGTCGTAAAAGGGCATCTAAATAACGCGCGATGTGTTCCGTAGGGCAGTTACAAGCTGAGACGATGGGCCTACCAGGAATATTAACCTTATGTATCCTGGGTAGTAAATAAAACACGGCTGTCCTTGGTCGACGGACTATAAGGTTGCGTGCTTCCGTTGGTAATTCGCCAGCGGATATAAAAGCGTTAACAGTATTCATAATTTCGCGTTGCACGTCTTCTGTAATATCACATTCCAATTCCTGGTAAAAATCCGTGTTTAAAAGTTGTCTCTCTGCCTCAGCCACATACAGATCTTTATACCATACAACTACTGCTCCGCCTTTATCTGCAGGCTTAATAACAATATCATCGCGCTTTCTAAGGGATGAAATAGCATCGCGTTCTTCCTTAGTGATGTTACTGAAAGGGAACTAATTATCTAACTAATTATCTGTTTACATACATACATACATACATACATACATACATACATACATACATACATACATACATACGTAAATCTATGACTCTGGGAAGTAATAAGAAAGATACATTTGTATATACCATAGAAGTGCACGTTCAAAGACGAGAACTCTCCCAAACTGATGAGGAAAAAGACATAGGGGTAACCATTGACTCACAACTTTAAATTGGCAAGCATATTATTGAAAAGGTGAACATTGCCACTGTACAAGTCACTAGTCAGAAGTCATTTAGACTACACTTGTCGTGTTTGGAGTCCCTATAAACAGAAACATATCAGAAGTATAAAGAATGTGCAGCGCAGGACAACAAAGAAATTACCAGGTTCTAAAGATTTGTCTTATCCAGAGAGATTGAAGCAACTAAAATTACCAACACTTGCATTAAGGAGAATACGAGGGGATATATAACACAGTCCCTCTATGATAGAGGGACTCTGGATAGAAGTATACACAATTCCTAATGGGAAGTATGATCTAGAAATCTCATCGTTTCAAAAATTGAAGACAGACTATGTCAAGAACTGAACTAGTGCATTCTGCAATTGACTGAAAGAGTTTCTATCAGAAAAGGTCAAAAGGTTAGTAAGAGTAGTCTAAGACCGGAAACTAAGACCGTCACGCAGTCAGAATAAAATCATTGCAGTTTCAGATGAATTATGCTTTGTTGAAGTTGCTTGTTCCTAGCACCCTTTATTTATGAATATATAATTAGTGATTTTTAAAGGATTTTGACATGGGAATTCAAATATTGTGAGATTATTGGGGGTTTTCCTCGGCTAAGTCAGAACATGATTAATCAAATCGAGCATTGCTACACTGTTGTACACATGCTACTTTTTGCAGAAAGTTCTTTTGAAAAATGGATACAACTGTAGGCCAGGATTAGAATACACTTCTACTCTAAAACCTCTGCTATTACCCTTGCATTATAAGATACTATAGGACACACAGGAACACGTTTTGAGATGTCTGACAGGCTGTCAACATCCAGTTGGGAAGTATCTCTGCTAGCTGCAATAATTGTAGCGTTTGTTGTGATTTTGAGGACTTTTTCTTCTGTTTTTGTGCTTGTTTCGTTCCGATGTTTAATGGGAAGCAAACACTTCATTCCTGTAACGTTAACCCTAATAGACGTGATCATGCTGAAAATGTGAGCGAGATGTCAGCCCACTGCCCGTTTCAAAATGCAATACAGTGTGTGATTTTGACAGAAACAGGGGTACCTCTGAACTCTTGAAGGCTCCGTAATTAATGTTGGAGTTAGGAAATGTCCGATTTTTAGCAGGTATGGTGTAAACCACCAAACTTTGCAATTCAGATCTGAATCACTTCCGTCTATTTGCATATACATTACACGAATTACAGTTGCTTCCAGTTCTACATCGGAACGAAAAAAAAGTACAAAAATAGAAGAAAAAACCCTCAACATCACATCAAATGCTACAACTCTTGCAGCTACTCTGACCCAAATATCAAGTTGCTTTACATGATCAACCGTAACATGGCGACTTTATATATAAACAATGGCCCCTAATTAGGATTAAAAGAATATCACTAAAGCAAATAAGTGACATCTTCACAGTAAGGGAAAAGACGCGTTTCTAGTCTGTTCTTTTAGTGGTCTAAGGTATATATAATTCAAATAAAATCCCCTCTACTCCTGCATGTGTTCACCATGAGTGGCTATGTGTGGTGTTCTGAACTAATAGCAGTCCGAATGACACATCATGAATGACTCATCCCTTACAAATCCAACTCCACGATAGATATGAAATACAATATCATATCTCATTGTATACGCAAAATGGACCCCTCATAATGTGCAGCTTCATTAAGTTGCATATTTGGTTGAACCCTTATGATTTTTGGAATAATATAACTAATGTAGAAGGTGGGCGGAGCAGGATATCTGGCAATCATATATTGATATCCTGTTTCAGTAAATAAGTATCGACAGTGCGATCACACATTATACTGTGACACAAAGCGACACTTCCCGCCCTCTCCTTGTCATTAAGATTAAATCCGTTGACAAGTGGTTTGATCCGTTGACAATCACTATGATTATATCCTCACAATCGCCATATAATACTTATCAACATCTTGTGTGTTCATCAATTTTCTAAAATACCTAACTAACAACGGAAATCATATGAAAATGCAAACACACAACGTTGCCAGTTGTGTCATGATTGAATAAAATGTGTATTCCTTGCAAATCCGTCGCCATATTAAACCTGTTCCCCTACTGAATCTTCCACGCTATTATTTTCGAAAAGGGTTATGGTTGATTCGTACCAGATGTAAACTGAATGCCTTCCACAAGGATGCAAAATTATATGCAATTTGAAGCAATCAATGTTCAAATACAGTGTTTTGTCGACGTCATCGTCAATGTATGTACCAAATCACAGTATGCATTAAGATATTGCCTTAAAAATGTTTAAAACTACATTTTTTAGCTATATCGGACACTTGCACTTTGTTTTCACCAACAAATGATAGCAAATGTGAAGCTGGAAACCATATAAGATACTGCCTAATTGCCAAAAATAATTAATTATGCAAATGAATCATTATAATCAAAAGCTTCATCAACAGGCTTAGTGGGACAAGGGTGTTTTATTTATTGTCAATATAAGTGCACAATTATATATCCATGAGCGCATAACCATCAACATTGCAATAATTGCCCACCTTCTAACTCCCTAAAATAAAATGCTTGAGATCTGTCCTATGATAATCACTTACGGGAAAGCTGATTACTTTGGTGGTTTCTCTCCCTTTGATCTTCTTTCTGTTTTTTTCATGTGTGAGTGTCTAGTTCAGGCACTTAATGTGGTTTCCAAATGATCTCTGTGTTTTTGGTTTCTTTCCATCATATGTGCAGCCATTACAGATTGTAACAACAGTGATATATTGTCCACTATTTCTGGTCTTAACAATTTTCGCGATTTTATTTTTTTCTCGAATATGTAAAACAAAAAGTTTAGAGTCGACAGTGAAAAACAAGGTGGGGTGGGGTAACCAAAATTAAAAAAAAAATTAGGCCTTAGCATCACTCACATTTAAAGGTGATTCAAAATGCTCATAATCGCTATCGCTAATTTGCTAGACGATATTTTTGTGAAATACATTCTGGTTTTAAAACTTTTAAAAAGCGTCTGCAAACACCTTAAAATGACCCTTTTTTTCAGTCAGTTCCCTTCGGATTTACTTCGAAAGTGTTCGGGTATTTCCGGTCCCACCTAGACCACGGGATTTTATGACGTCATAAGGAGTAATGGTCAGCACTAAGGCTATGACGAGCGTAATCAACAGGTGAATAAAACTCAACAGCATTGTGAAAAAATACATTGTTGGTGGTTGCAATAGACATCAGTAAACAAAAACTACAGTCTACATGTCTTATTAACCAATATTTACCGATATTTACTCACACTTTCTGACTAATTGTCAGTGTCTGTGGGTATAAATGCTAAAATATTATCTCCCCATATTATGGCAAAATAAGGTGTTTGCAGACGCTTTTTACAAGTTTTAAAACCAGAATGCGTTTCACAAACATGTCGTCTAGCAACTAGCGACAGTGAATGTGAGCATTTTGAATCACCTTTAATGATATGCAGGCGCTAATACTCAACTGCTCGAACGACATACTGTGATCTCGTGTTTCATCCCTCTCAGTTTCCATGAACAACACATACTGTTCAAGGACAATTCTTCAGTAAAATCAATGGATTGACCTGTTTGTGCATCAGTCCGTCTAGCACTAAAGTCATTTTTCTTGCAAACCAATTTCGATATGTCTCCATCCTTGAAGCATTAGAAAGCAGGAATTAAAACGCTCAAGTTACATTTCAGGGCTCAAAACAGTATAACACTAAACAACAATAGCATCACTAATGGACTCTTTCATTATCGTTGAAAGCCTAAGAAAGCACTTGACAATTTTCCAAACAACACCTACGCATATATATGTTACACCCAATCCGTGAAACTGCCCAATTGATGAAATGTGCATGTAACTTTGCCCAGTTCATGGAATGGTCAACCTTATGCAAATGAGAGTATAGATTACGATCTAAAAGGGGCCAAATTAAATTTTTAGGACAAGACTTTTGAACACAAGCTACACTGAATTATAATAAAATAAGAATTGTGAAGTGATGAGTTTGTAAATGCATGATAATAAAGTTGTTTGATTCTTATTCTATTTTGGGAGCTTAGACTTGCCATGTATATGAATAAAAGTATAACAATATTATTTTATTTATGACTAAATTGGCACTAGCACTGCGGCCCAGCGAAGATCTCAATTGTCCAGTATTCCCCGAAGCATTTAGGCACTAATATTTGATTGACAGCTACGGTAGCGGTAGCGATGACTCAGACTTTCCCAATCCCCTTTGGTCTCTACTTACGATTTTTCATACATATTGGTGTGCATTTGGAAAAGTTGAACATGAGCTGAGCGAAGTTTAGTTGTCATAAAATAATGTTGCAAAGTTTAGTGAAAAGAATATCGATTTCAATTCAGCGCAGTAGTACTGTACTGACTGTGGTGAGTGTCCATGGAACACATATCGCTGACCAGTGACCTGTTGATAGCATTATTTACACCTCGGTAGTCATGCGATATATCGTTTCTCGTTTATTGTTTCTATTAAAATGTGACAATGACCCATTAATATGACAATTGGCGTATTAAAGTTTCAATTAGTCAGCAAATACTGTACGTACTAGGCTTACTGCGGGACATAGGAGTTTATTTCGGGTTGCTAGAAAAACTACTAATTATCGTGGCAACCGATGTTTTTGAAATCAGCATAAAAAACTACCCCAGGTAGGGTGGTTAATATTCAAATAGGACCCCTGTGAGAAGGGTACATATTCCCATCTCAAGCTATTCCCCTTTCTTTTACTGTCAAGATGCTGTTAAGCTCCTTTTTGAATATATTTACCCTGTGTAGTCGCTAATTTAGTGTGATGCTATCTATCACGTATTTAGTCAAACAGTCCACTCTGAGTCACGATCAAATACCTGTCATGTAAATATGATATATGCGGGGGAGGTCATCATGTTTTAGAATTAAGGGATCAGCCTGTTTTTGATTTTACAGAGAGGGTAAGTGACCACTCCCTAAAATCAGCTTGAACTACTTTTATTACTGTTGCAGACCTTTTTAAAGGACACATTTGTTTCCTTTAGGTTAGTTTGATGGAAAACGAATGTAACAATGAAGTCAAAAGAAATAGCATCAATAGAAAAAAGAAAGCACATTTTACGTTCAAATTAATCAGAGAGTGCTGTGTTTTTGTTTATGAAAAAGGTGAAATGTTCATCTGTACACTAAACATTACTGAAGGCAAACACTAATCATATATAATATGTATAATTATGTATAATATGTATAATTATGTGACAAGTAATTGTCACCTCATCAAACCATTTGAATGTCAATTTCAGCGTGAAATAGATTATACCTTGATATTTACCAAGTAATGAAAGGCACGGGCAATTTCCGAGGCAGATGTCAGGGTATGTTTTTTAATACTCCCAACAGAGTTTCTATCAAGCTCAAAATGAGAATGCTGAATGTAATGACCATGAATGCTATGTTAAACTGATAAACGCATACGTTTAAATAGCGTGGTGTGTTATAATTTGTCAGTGAATCAGATACATCGTATGGGTTTTATAATGTGTACCTGCCTAAGCCAAGAGGTTACAGATGTCGATACCCTAATGGGGACACGTGCAATACCTAGAGTAATATATCCTTGAGTGAGTGAATGAGCAATCGGAATTATATCAAATAACCCACGCTTTTAAAAATTACACTTCACTCTAACGATCGAATGTAATCATTATAAAGCGGAAGAAGTAATAATGTATTTGATATCTGATGTGCAATGCTAGATAAACAGATTTACGATTTTTTTAAACAGGTTATTGTATTTGCATTTACATACGATATGAAAATGTTTGATTTTGTCTCATACAATCATAAGTACATGACAAGCGACACGCAAATATACACCAATAGCTTGTTCATATTTGGCTAAAGCTAACTAAACATAAAGGAGGAAGCAATGGCATACAGCGTGGGCGTGTGGTTGTATTTGTGATGATGATGATGATGATGATGATGATGATCATCATCATCATCATCAGCAGCAGCAGCAGCAGCAGCAGCAGCAGCAGCATCAGCATCATCATCATCATCCTCATCATCATGATGATCATGGTGGTGGGGTGGTGAGCGGAGGAAAGGAGTTAACTGATTAGGACCGGAATTACTTTGTGAATATTTCATTTGTTAAAATTAAGAGTGAGATTGGTTAGCCAGCTAAATGACCCAGTCGACCAAAACAAGAGTTAGTTAACTCGTAGTCAGATAGGAACTGCTTTGTTCGGGAGAGGGTCTTTTTTTATTTTGAGAATCTTAAGGAAAATATGACAAATGTGATTTGTTAATCATGAAATTTGCTTAAACATAACCACCCTCCGAAAAGCATAACCGAATTCGTGTCTTCAGTCAACAAGCACATATATTCTTTGTTAAAGAATATTCAATCGAAACGTCAGGATTTAATTTATTTACCAGGAAAGTACTCATTGCTTTTGCACATATATTCGTTATAGATTTTTATAGGGTGTACGAGACCTAAATTCTCGATAGCTGCGTTATTTGTCATATCATTCAGTGATTAGTCGGTTACCCTTCAAGCCAAAAGAAACTCTTGTATTCATTGTAATCTGACGTCAGAATATTTTGAAATATAAGGGTTGCATAGTATGCAAGTCTTGTATCTGAATTACAGCTTCTGCCCAATACTATCCATCAATGTGTTCTTACCGTGAAATCCTAATTCATCTATAGTACATAGCAGACGTTATCTCGTCAATCATGATATAAATCCCTTGGTTGCACCAAAAGAGGTCAGTTGTCACCTGTACACATACGACCTATTCTCGATATTGTTTTACCCTGGTGTTACTATACTCTGTTATTGAAGAAAAGTAGAAAATATGGCAATTTATCATAATTTACACATGATCGCAGACATTGTTATGTTTTGTCTTATATTTCGGGTACATGGAATAGACCACTAGGTGCTTTAATTACCCAGGACTTATACTAACCTTTATAATGCAAAATAGTTTTCATTAATATCTTATGCGGTTTTGTTAATCATTTTTGCATTTTATTTACTATGTATTTAACATAAACTATTATTGTTAAAGTACACTGTTGTATGTACAAAGTTGTCTTATGTGACCAGTTTCCTAGTTGGGTGTTTGAATCATTGTGTGGTTGTCAGCGGCAACCATTTCACTGATATGTTAATATAATTAATATCACAAGTGATGGCAGTGGTGGATGCCAAAAAAATAGAGCGAACCTAGAAAGACAATGAGTTGTTGACTACAGTTGCTTTTTCATCTCTTCAGTCTCGTGCGTCAGATCAGATTGTGGGATAATGTAGTTATACTATATCATATGATCAGGAAATCATTAATCTCGGTCCTATCACCAGTACATAAATTTCATGGGAAAAACAGATCTCTTTTATATGCTCATACGATATGATCAGTCAAAATAATCGGTCAAAGAAATAAATTTGAGGATAGTTGACGACCTGTTGTAATTGGCATTTATGTTATCACCAATACCATTTTAAATAGTTGTAAGCCATATAGAACATTAATTTGATTGACGCAGATGTCTTAACAAAAGGAAATGAAAAATTACGTGCCCGAGTCATGGCAAAATAACGGTTTTTGTAGGAATTGACTAAGTACTAAAGAAAATGCATACATTTCTTATGTAAATCTCCATGGCAGCCTTTTGAATTCCTGTTGTCACTGTAAATGTGAGATTGCATGACTACCTCGGTGTTGTCTATGACATCAACCGACAAAAGTGGTTGATATTATGGACAACACCTCGGTAGTCATGCGATATATCGTTTCTCGTTTATTGTTTCTATTAAAATGTGACAATGACCCATTAATATGACAATTGGCGTATTAAAGTTTCAATTAGTCAGCAAATACTGTACGTACTAGGCTTACTGCGGGACATAGGAGTTTATTTCGGGTTGCTAGAAAAACTACTAATTATCGTCAAAAAATCTGGTCAAACTTACCGTCAAAAAATTCCCCTATGCAATGGCCCAGTGAAACATTCATGGCATCTGAAAGATTTGACCATGTTATTCAGTCTATGTAAGTCTTGAGTTAATGAAAATTATAACTAACCTTCAGGTTGACCCAGGAACAATCTCGTTTTAATAGATCTATGACAGCGATCAAATACAGCTTTAACATATTTGTATTTAGAACACTCAACTTTGTATATGTCAAAGGGAAGTTGTGAGTCAGTGTTTGACTTTAAATTTATATATTTCAGTTGACAAAATATCTTGCACACTTTGTCTTTTTGTAATCATTACTTTGACGATAGCAAGCATATATAATGATCTCCATGATATTGCTGAAGTCTCCATTCTCCGTTTATTGCCATAGCACAAAGTTTTGGAACCCACATGACATGTGTAGTCATAGCCTTGATTTTGTATAAGCTTGTCGCGAATTTGTAGACTTTGACCGAAAGATTGGAGAACTCCTGAACATGTATAGTAGGTTTCAATTCAGGTATTACAATAACAACAGAAAATTATAATATGCTGTTTCCTCACAAAAGTGATGTTTTACTGTAAACACTATTGTCAAACATATGATACGTAATATTTGTGTAGAATAGTGAAGTTCAAATTCGGTAGCATTCAAGTTCGACGAATCTGTTGGGAATGTATATATTACACATGTTATGAGAGTGTTTTATGAGTGTGTTAAATTTGATTCCAGAGTAATTCCCAATGGATTGAATGTCTTAAGTCTTAAAGAGCATCTTAGTCCATATTATGTTTCCTGATAATAATCCTCTGATAAAAAGAGTCATGCAGTAACCAGACGTGGGATTTGAGCATATATCAAAGTTATTTGCATATTTAAATGTCATTGTTAGTTCCTGATAGGATGCTTATGCTTTTAGCCCCCACAAGACATAGTCCGGGGCGGGGCTTATAGATTGGGCTCCATCCATGCATCCGTGCGTCCATCCGTGCATCCGGAGCCATTTCTTGGACATTCATTGTCCGATTTCTTTCAATCTTAGTAAATGGATAAAGAACTATGACTTACGTATGCACGTCAATTTGCTTTGGGATATGATGCAATTTAGCCGACTTAGATCCATTTTGATTTGTTAACATATCATGAGCTATTATTCAGTCATATGTGAACTGACTTGGTTCAGTTCTAAGACACGACCAATGAACTACCCCATATATGATTGCCTTGACATTGCTTCGGGTGTGTAGGTAAGAAATTGTTTAAATGAAAATGATTGCATCACTGATTTGTGATGTGTGAAAATGGTTTAACTCAGCTTAGAAATGAAAGGTTCTATTGATGCAATAAAATCATTAAATCTTTTATGGCGTACTTCACATCTTAATGTCAATGGCATTAAGATAAACCTCTGTTTGAGGTTGCCTGGAAACGCTGTTTTTAGAACAACTGAATGAAATTGTAGACACTGTCTATGATTAAAACAGGTTCATTCGTGCTACAGAGATGTGCGTTTTGGGTCAAAAAATGTTATTTTTGGTCAAAAAACTTAAACTTTGGCAGGAATGTTCTTAGGGGCATGCTAATTTAGATTTGTTCATGACATGATAATTCCATTAGTGATATGGAAATTAGGGCTAAAAATATGTCTTTTTGGTCAAATGTCTTTAATTCCAAAACTACTGAGAAGATTGGACTGAAATTTGACGGCGATGCATGTGGGGGTGTATAAATCAAGCATATAATGATCGCTGGGAGCAATTTCCAGCTCAAAAAAAAATTAAAAATAAACCAAAAAAATAGACAAAAATGATCTCATGAGTGATATGCAAGTTAATGTGAATTTTGGTCAAAAACTTAAATCTCAGAAACTTGGTGAGATGTTACTAGAAGTGTTATATCGCAGAGTTTCTGTAAAGCATTTTGTCCCTAGCAACAATGGCCATGCCCATAGCAACAACAATGGCAAATGGCTGTGTATTTGGTCAAATAACAACATCATCAGGTAGGCAAGTGTAGAGTAAACATTTAAAAAATGTATGCAAATATCCTTAGCAACCATGACCACGCATTGCAACAGCCAAACGGTGGTGTATTTCACAAAGATAACAGGGATTTTTAGACAATTGAACAAACATTCAAAAAATGTATGCATATGTACCTAGCAACAAGACCACGCCCATAGCAAGTCACACATCGCAAAGATAGGTAATTAATAGACAATTAAATAAACATTCAAGAAATGTATGTAAATATGCCTAACAACAAGCCTACACCCATAGCAACAGCCAAATGATCACTTATATTGCAAACGGTAAGGTATTTCACAAGGAATTTTTAGACAATTGAACAAACATTCAATTGCAAGTGTACCTAGCAACAGGACCACGCCCATAGCAACAGCCAAATGACCAGGTATGTCGCAAAGATAACGATATGTATTATTAGACAATTGAATTAACATTCAAAAAAATGTATGTAAATGTGCCTAGCAACAAGCCTACACCCATAACAACAGCCAAATGATCACCTATATTGCAAAGATAACACCAGGGATTAATAGACTAACAAATAAACATTCAAAAAAGTATGCAAATATTCAATCAATTATACAGTTGTTCTACAACGCCATTGGCGCTATATTTCATACAATCTAATACATGACTGGTGGCAATTCTCTGTAAACATCAATTGCGGGACTGAGTCAGCTCTGATGACTGCTAGTTGTTGAGTCTGTCTGTCATCGTTTTGATCATGGACCTTTGATTCAAACAAAGTGACATTTACTACAAATAGTACATGTGTTTATGTCTAGTCATGATTACAACTTGAGCAAAATTCAAGCAGACTAATCACCCTGATTTACACATTAAATTACACGGTTTCCTTCGTATATCTAGGGAAGGGTTTGCTTGGAGGAAATGATAATTGGTAAATATATCTTATCTGGATGAAGTAATGTGTAAAGACAATTTTAGGTTAAATCTTTTTGAATAAAGTTCACAATTAGTAATATTATGTAGTATTTTTTTCAAATATCGCCATTATCTAAAATACTACGAGGTAAAATAATATGCAATGTGACTATGTCTAGAAATGATTCGCTCTTTAAATGAACCCTAATATGTATATTAGATTTTCGGAATGATTGTATGTGACAGTATTTTGAAAATGTTCTTTCCTCGAGTGGAATCCATATTAATTTACTTAACAAGCATTATAATGAGCATAAATATCATCCTTCACATCCAACGTTCCCAAAGAAAATTACAAATATATATTTTCTTTGAAGCTCTTGCGTATCAAGTCAGCTAGTTTGCATGATTATTAACGTAACCTATAAATATACCGAAAGAGTATTTGTGTTAATAACAGTATGATTGACAGACCTAGCTAAATGAATTGAGCTCAATGCGGTAATTCTTTGAAAAGAGTGCATGTGTATTGATTAGCATAATTAGCATAATTTTTGTACGATTGTAAATCTAGATATGTATGGATTGATTGATTGATTGATTGATTGATTGATTGATTGATTGATTGATTGATTGGTTGATTGATTGATTGATTGATTGATTGGATGAATGAATGAATGAATGAATGAATGAATGAATGAATGAATGAATGAATGAATGAATGAATGAATGAATGAATGAATGAATGAATGAATGAATGAATGAATGAATGAATGAATGAATGCAGACATTTTCTATATTTATGGAGCAATGTGTCACATAAGTTTTTACAAATCTGCTTGTGTCAATTTGCAAAATAGATATAATAAATAAAGGCATTCTTAAAGTCACTATTTATCTAAAATCATAGCTGGTTTACTTAAACACGGGTTTAAGGATATTAGAAGATATTACGGCCAACCGGTGGTGACATTGGTGCGTCAACTCAACAGGTATGAACACAAGACAACGAAATTAAAGAATCGTTTAGTATTCGCACTGAGGTGTCGGGATGAGGGTATTGTTCTACCCAGTTTGAAGCTAAGGTATCTCATTAACACAAATAGACGCAGAGAAATAATAAAGAAAACAGAGAAGGCTTCAATTAGGGGACTCGTAATACTTACAAAACAGAAGCGCATCTATGCAACAGTCCTTGAAAACAGCTGTTCCAGATACCGTTGTTACTCACGTATTCTCGTTCATCACGACAGCCCTTGAAAAAGAGCATGAACAGACAAAATGGCGACATCAACAGAAGATTGGCAAGTTAACTAGTATGACGAAAAGAATGACGTTCGCAGACAAGGTGGACCTAATGTAGACTTTTCTTAAACATTTTAACCCTATTAGATGACACTGGGAAATTATTGCCAAGATAGTCTAAAAATTGCCTTAAAAGACTCTTAAAGTAAAAAATAACTTCAAATGATACAACCATTAGATGTTCTGACCTTTACTATAATGAAGCAATTTCACTTTTAAGAATATATATCAAGCCTGTGTATAAAGAATAGTTTCTGATACTTGATGGTGCTGTCCTGTAAAGCTTGGTTATTGCTGCATGCCTGAAATAGTCTGAATAGCCTAAAATCTGGCTGTAAGTAAGATAACTTCCAGAGCTTGTAGGGGAGATCAACTCCTAGGACCCCCACAAGAGGTGGACATATCCCAGTCCCAAGCTCTTCCCCTAAGGTTATATTAAACTTGTTAAAAAAATATTTCAGCCTTGCTTTTTTATATGTTGGTGCCTTTAAAGCTTAAAGTGTCTGAATAGCCCAAAAAATTACTATAAAAGGAACGAACCTCCAGGGCTGAAGAGGCCATCATGTTTTAGAATTAAGCCTGTTTTCAGTTTTACGGGCTCAGTGACTATTCGTCGGCCCGATTGAAAAATCCACCGACCGTAATGTTAACAGAGGGTGGTTCCCTGTGACATGTATTGTCGACGCTAGACGATTTCATCTATGTCAGAAGTAACATCATTTTAGTTCAATAAATAAACAGATACTGATTGGGTTTTTTCCGATCACTTACATGCACGAGTTATCCTCCGGTTTAAATTACAACAAGGTAATACAGCAACCAGGAATGTAATTACGTTAGTTTCAATCAATTTGTACACTTTGATGACTCAGTGACTGTGGTATTGGCAAAACAAAACATCAATACGCTAAGTGCAATCAGATATAAACCAGGTAATAATTGACTACGTCTGTGCAAAAGATTAGACTGCAACAGTTCGTTGTTTTCTATGCTGTTTACTGTAAGTTGGATTATGTTTCAGTTATATTCGATTATTGCATTTTCTGCAAGTAGTCTCTCTTGTAAAGAGGAATGTACTGATGATTAGGGTGTCTTCTATATGACATTGAATAACCATTATGATCATCTGACGTTGTCTTGATCACCCGACCATCCACCACCACTTCAAATGGTTTCGGCGCTCTGCAGGTTACTGTTCACAGGCTTTGTTTCAATACAGAAACCAATAAGAAACTGCACATGCCACATTTTAAGATCACAAGATGAATTGTAACATTTTTTTCTATAGTGAATGAAATGAAAACATGTTCCACCATGCAGATATAAAATGCAAACTTCAAAACGTTGGCGCCCATATGTCCTCGCCTTGTTACAGTACGTGTATTTCATTGAGTCTAACGGGCGAGATCAATAGTTTAGTGTTGGATAAAAAAATAAATTCCTTTAGTTAGTCCTAGGCCCAACCCCCATCCCTTCTAATTTAAGTGGCCAAAATTGATAATTGTTTTAGACGGCATAATCAATTTTAGCATGTAATAGTATAATTGTGAATATAAAGTAGTGAGAAACATCCTCATGTTTTAGAAATATTTGTATTTAGGGGTGCAAAACATATTCCATTAAAAGTAACATCGGTTTTGTCGGATGGGAACTAACATGGTTCAACAATACCCATCCCCAAACTAAAAGAATTAAGTTTTTATTATAAACTGAACTATGTAACTCACCCTTAAATGTATCAAGAAATTGCAGTCTTGCAGAATGGGCCATTTTTTAAATTAATTTCGGTGTAATTGTATCGAACAGAAGGAGTGAACAATGACTTGCAACTCACTGTAAATGAGTGATGTGATATGAAATCGTTTGTTTTACATAGTGAACTTTAAAATGGGGTTTTATGATTAGTTTATACAAAGAGGTCCCGAAAATTCCAGTCTTCCTTTACGGTAGAGTCAAATATTGACAAAGGTTCAAGGTTCTTTAAACTCAGCAACTGTACGGTGCCTTGTCTACTCTGCTATGTGCAAATTCTCAGCAAATTTTACCAAGGTACCGAAACCAGTACAACGTTTTCCTCGTTGACCTACTTCTTAAAACGTTCTCAGGGGATTTGTATATTAGCTCTTGAAAACAATAATGTATGTACTACGGGCCCAAAGATGTCTACTCAATTTAACGGCCTCACAAATGTGAAGGAAATGTGTGTCAGTTTTTTATATTCATTCTAAATCATCAGTATATTTACAGTCATGCTTTTTCATTGTTGCATCGATCAGTATCTTTACAACTCAACTCACGCAAGTAGACACCTTTATATTGTCACTCAGCGAATGTCACATATCTTTATTCATAACTTCTATTTTGTGGACTGAAAAAGTGCCGTTGTCTATTTCCAAATTATTTGTGTTTCAAAAACTGCACTTCGCAGATAATCATAGTAATTTAATTGCATTCTTGTACATATAAATAACATTTTATCATCTTTCAATTTGTAATACACAGTTATGATATGCGCCAAATGCAAATTCATTACTGTGTAATTTGAATATATTTATGGAAATCTTGTAACGAATAGATGCACACTTTCCAATGTGCGATTAAGGAGACGGTTGTTTACAATCATGCTGGTAAAAATTTCTACATCTGGGCAAAGATATACCTTCTTACTGCAAAAGATTTCAGTAGACGTTTGGTGGAAATCGTCAACATGCCGTATTATTAAGTATGGAACAACTGGATAGGTGTTTGAATAGTATTCAGTGTTCGATGTAACATTATATTGACTGGTTGACATAGGTGGCGCTCTTTTGTGACGTATTGGTACGATGCATTGTTGATTTGCGCAAACACTATGTTGTGAGGATGTGTACATGTCTCTCACTTCTCGTATGATCACTATTACCCTGTACATGTTATTGTCGTCGCCAGGATATATCACCAAGCTTTGACTGACCATACGTTGTTCAATGTATACATCGTTAAGACATTAGTTGCTATAAACAGTTGTAAATTTTTCATTATATTTCCAGGACGAAACTAATGAAATGTGATCTACCTCGCTCAAAGAGAGCAGCATAATTTCCATCTCAGCAAAACCATTGGGGTAGAAGATTTGTTCATACTGTAAGCAGGTGAGTATTATATGTGGTTTTGATGATTTTAAGATGTGAACATTATAATGGAATTATTTTTCTAATTATTCTGTATGTTTTGACAAATCTCAATACTACTGGGTTATGAGATGAATAAGCTTATAATCGGATCGTACGTTGTATCCGAGAGGAGAGGGTCTCACAGTAGTAAAGGGAGAACAGTGAGGCAAGGTATTGGAGATAATGTTGTGGAGTGGAGATGTTAACTTCAAACCTGAGGTTGTCAGTTGTGCGCTGATCTAGTCTTTGGGAGTTCTGGCCTACAGCTCAGCCAATTACATCAAAACACAGGCATTGATTTAATATAACCACAACCTCGCTCTAGAGGTGGTAATAGTGGAAACAATAAATGCCTTTAAAACTATCAATGCGTTAGAATCTTACTATAGACAAATTCCCTGGCCCTCCTGACTACTGATCTTGAGTTCTAACAACTATGTCACATGGAGGCAGTGTCAAAAATGTTTAACATTGAAATATTTGAACAGGGGGAGGGTCATATCTTAGAGAAAGGAAATCGAGAAAGCGTCATTTTTAGCACAACGGATTAGGGGATGGGTCGCATTTTATGTCACAGATCGACACGGCTTTATTTCCCTCCCCCTTTTAATTACTGAAGGCTCCCTTACTTAATTGCTCATGCATTTCATTGATATGCTATGATATTACTTTACAATGATGGCATTGGTGGGATGTGGTAGCATTATAAGGATTTGGAACCGGTGGCAGCGGTGGGAACATGCCAAAATCGCAAAATAATGAAAAGTTAGATAAACAGAAATGAGTCAAAGTAAAATGTGGCCTTCCCTTAATTTCTATTTCTACAATATGGCTCTCCCCAAGGACCGATTTGAAAAATGCTACCCGCCCTCTAATTCCCCCTTGTAATTACTGAACGCTCCCTAAGTATGATTTATATTCATATTCAAGACAATCAATCACCGTTTTAACTGTACCATTGCATCTATGTGAAAAAATACAAAACACGTTGTATTTGCCTCGAGTGATGTGATGTGAATGGCGTCTGAACGTTACATGCTTTGACAGAAGAATGACATTTGTTCAACGTTTTATCTTTTCATTTTTATTGAAGTTAACACTGCGGTTGATGGCAAGAAGATTTACTGAATGTCGTAGCTGATAAGTGTACATTACTACAGACAGCTGACACATTGAAGTCAACTTAATCCAACGTCAATATCACAAAGACATTTACTGTCAGTGCCGAAAAAGACAAGCGATTTTCACTCTTGCCATTTAAGGAGAGATTCCCTCACCGACGGAAAACGAATACGCTTGAATAACTGTAAAATATATTCTTCTTTCTACTTCAAGAAAATGTTTATCTTTGAAGAAACGTCTGTTTAGAGGACTACCCAGGAAGGATACCATCACGTATGGAAAAAATGACCTTTTGCGACTCTGATGTAAATAACAATGAAACGTTATCTTGACAACTGGAGTTCAGATAGTTTCTTTTCCCTTAAAGGCACATCAGTTCAACCACTCAGTCCATCTAAATTAGAAGACATTATTACGGAATCTTCGAAATAAGCCACAGAAGAGCCTACCACGCAGATAGAACAGCTATTCACCATGACGTCTAGTTCAGTAAGTTTTGAAGCAGGTACATTGGACAAAGTGTTGTACAGCGATGATTTTGGAAACTGCAGTGCCAATATTTCATATTACGAAGAACCGATGCCATATTTTGACGATGTTGCTTTGGCAAAAGTCATCATTTGTTGCGCTATGATTTTCTTTTCTACAGTTGGAAATGTAGCAACGTTCATTACACTGTATAGATTACGACGACGTAAATCAACCATTAACACGCTAATACTCCATCTGGCTATAGCAGACCTGACCGTAACTTTCACCCTCATGTTGTCTAGTGCGATCTGGTATGGCACGGTCAAATGGATGGCGGGAAACATTATGTGTAAACTGGTGAAGTTCTTGGTTATGTTTGGTCTCTACCTGTCTACATTCATTATGGTGTCTATAAGTATTGACCGTTACATAGCTATTATTCATCCACTGAGCAGAAACGGAGGACCACGGCGTTGTCGAATCATGATCATTCTTTCCTATGTATTCAGTCTTATCTTCAGCGTCCCTCAGGTCAGTCTACTAAGTTGTTCTTCAATTCTGAAGTCTGATATATTATGTGATGTGATGAGATATGATGTGATGTGATGTGATGACGCAACGTTACGTGAAATATGATACATAACATAATGATATGACTGCCATGATGTGATATATGATATGACATAATATGATATCATGGCACGACAGACATATATTCTATATCATATATTATATCAATCATATGTCAAATATCATAGATTATCATATGTATCATAGAATATAATATAATATCATATATTATATCATATCACCCTATCATTTCTCTTCTGAATTGGCATAATGTCACTTTTTACCTCCCGTAATGGCACGGGAGGTATTAAAATGGCGATGTCTGTGTGTCTCTCTGTCTGTGTGTGTTTGTGTGTCTGTGTCTGTGTCTGTGTCATCATTTTCTGAAAAACGGCTGGCTCAATGTGAAATTTGGTACATATAATGTTAGGGTTAATTTCTAGACGTGCTTAGTTTTTGAGCGATATCTGTTCATGTTAATTAGGTCAATTTCCATTTCAATGAAATCAACTAATTAAGATCTTAAGACTATACTTTAATTTCAATATAATTTAGACTATTCGTTAAACATAACAAAGTGCATCTGTCCTATAAATTTTGTTGATATACCTTACAGTGTTAATGAATAATTTGCATAATTACTTATTTTCAGTAATTAAGCAATTTCTTAAGAATGCACAATTTCAATATAGTTTTTAAATGTAGTTTAAAGACACATCTTTTTAGACAACATTTCAAGTGATTGGTTTTAACTTGTCAGTTTTTATACAATGCGAATTATTTCAGTGGGTCAGCTTTACACTTAGTCCCTCTATGTGTGCTGTTATTTTCTTTACTTATTGCAATTTTAAACACCCGTCTTTACAACGCGCTGAGACGCACGTGTAGCGCGTTTTCTTACAAGAAATAAAATAATAATAATTAAATAAATAATATAGTAATCATAATTTTTATAATAATCATGTTTATTTGAATATTAACCACCCTATCTGGGGTAGTTTGTTATGCTAAGTTCAAAAAGGGGGTCATGTTATGAACATCTGTTGCCACGGTAACCAAAATCACCATAATATGTTAATCATTTTTCTAAAATTTAACATAAAACATTGAAAAAAAGATAATACAGTGAAAAAAGGTCCTTGTATTAGACATGTATGAGTTACTGCTACCTGGTGTAACATAAATTGTATAAAATTGGATAGCTGTTTCCATGGAAACATAGGGTAGATGTGAAAATTATGTTCTCATTATATACACATACATCTCACAAGTAACATAAAGCTGATAAATATCTTTTTATTTGCACTTTGACCCTACTACCAAGGGTAGTTTACCATGCTGAGTTCAAAAAAGTGGTCATTTAATGAACATAAGTTGCCATGGTAACCAAAATAACCATATTATGTGAATTTTTGAATTAGACATAAAACACTTTAAAAATTTCAAATTTAGGAAAAAACATCATTGCTGTTGGAATGTACGTGTTGGTGATATCTGTTGTAAGTTAAAGTAACAAGGTTTCATGATTTTTGAAATTATCTGTACCAAACTTATGCGATTCTAAAACTCTAAAATCACCAGAATAAATTGTAAATACCTAAAATACCAACAGTCCTTGAGAATTCGATCTACACAACTTGGTTCAGTCTTTCATCACAAATCTCCAAATGTGTACACATACATTTGAGTACAAGTTGACATAGGCGACTCGATACTGTATATTGTTCGTATATGGATAGAATTTTAAAATCCAACAATTTTTTGAAGATCGTCTGCTGCTCTCCAACTGACATTGTATAGTGACAACTCGATGTACGTACAAGCGTGTGTATGTATTTCTGGGTTCCAAATTCAGACGATACTAGACATAGGATATCATTCATGTCATTGGCAACATGTGGCACTCAAGGCAGCATCCATTGGTACAGGAATATTGATAAATTATCAAGAAATTTTCAATCATGAGGCTTGCTAGGCATCCAGTGCGAGAAATATGGCGACTGTTACACTGTGTGCGCGCGAGGTGAATGACATCACTAGAATGTAATACAATGTAGCTTTTGCATTTTCGTATGATCATACAAGTGAGATGGACAATGATAGAAACCAACCCACCAGCTTATTGTTTACATAACTTTGCGACGACGAGGAATAATCATCATTAATTTAAACGAAGTTGCTAAAATCATTGATGACTTAAAAACAGCAAGGGGTATTGCAAATATATTTTTTCCAATATTTCATAGATGAATGTTTAATATGCAGTGTTTTTCGGAGTGTCTGCTGATCGGCGCCTGTTACCAGCACGTTGTGCTGGTGACATGTATGAGATTTTTATGACATCAATTTGAGGAGTATTTCTATGAAAAATAAGCACTGGTTACCTTTGATAAATGGTTTCCCAAGTACACTGAATCCACAGGACTTTAACGATGTCTAAATCGCGAGCAAGCGTGAAACTGAGATGACAGTGGGGAACGGTTATTTTCGTGTACTTTCTAGGGAATTGCATTAACATATATCCATGGCCGACACACGTATTTGATCTAAAACCTGTTGGTCTGTATCTCTTTGTAACGTCGTCGTCGTCGTCGTCGTCGTCGTCGTCGTCGTCGTCGTTGTTGTTGTTGTTGTTGTTGTTGTTGTTGTTGTTGTTGTTGTTGTTGTTGTTGTTGTTGTAAAGATTCACTTTGCTTCATCGTACATTACAGTATGACAAGTTGAGAACTACACGTCTGTTTACATGCAATACAGGTCGACGTCAAAATGTGCGTTAGTAGGAGTACATTACACTGTGTGGTTAGTACCGTACCTTGACCTCGTTTCCTACCTAAATATGAATTAGCACTTACGATTTTATGTGCAAACTAGTCCGAAATATGTCAAGTCACAGTCAGTTACACTCACAAACTCTAGTGGATTCCTGAGGATTTTTTCAGACTGATCTATGTTTTGTTCACAGAACTTCTAATACTATATACAAATTATTTAGACTTCAAATTTTCGACTGGACACACTCCACAGTATAATGACATACGTTCGATTTGAATTATTTAAAAGTTGTTAAAAGTTATTTAAGTGTGTATAATTAGTAAATAAAATAATACTTGTATTTATATTCATATACAGAGCAATTGCTAAACTCCAAAATGTCACAACTTGAAGCTTGAATGAGAAATGTTGCAAAATTGGTTGTGTATTAAAACTCGAATTCAACCTTTACACCTGCTATACAATAACCAAAAAGTGATATTCCTCTAAACGTCTTCCCATAACTTGTCATTATTATATATTATATTATAGCATTACCAATTCCAGTGAATTTTGTGACGTCATCGCTGTACATTATTACTGATAATGTACGCCGTTATTGGGCATCGCGGCCCCGGAACGAGCATAACAATACAAGCTTATGTACGTACGTGTGTCGCTAGGATTAGTATTCAGCTTCCGGGCCGAACATGTCAGACGATGTTCAGCGCTGTGTATATTATACGTTGTTTTGCGTTTCTCGGGCTACAAATTCACTGGAATTGGCAAAACTATAAAATAATAACAATAATGTATGCCCTCCCAGTCCATAATGGACTCAAGCAAACTTTCCACTCCATTATGTCGTTCAAGGTTTGCTTTCGTCCATTATGGGTTGGGAGGGCGTACATTATTGTTTGAATATTTAACCCCATAACTTGTAATAATAATAATAATAATAATAATAATAATTTAGTACATATCTTAACCATTAGAAGACGCATACGTCCTACAAAGTTTGTTGATGAACCTTACAGTTTTAATGAATAATTTGCATAATTAGTGATTTTCGGTAATTAGGCTACATCTTAAGACTGCATACTTCAATTTCAATATAATTTAGTACATATGTTAAACATAACAAGGTGCATATGTCCTATAAAATTTGTTGATTTCGCTTAAAGATTTAGCGAATAATTTGCATAATTATCCCTAAGGGAATTGGAAAACTGCCCTCAGTGGCCATCGGCTGTCAATTCCATCAGAATGGAATGAAATCACTAGACACGACCCCAAAGTTTACGTGCAAGATGGCGTCAATAAATCAATGGTGCATTGTACATTTGTGAGACGACGCGACGGCAACGCTAGACTAAAATCATGTCTTAGAACTATGACATCATACTCAGTGATGTCCATGCATAAAACTTATTAATTACATTGAGTTCGACTTGGCTCTTGCCGCCCCAACGGAGAGATGCAAGTCGGGGTATAAGGTCGACGGCGTCTTTTACTTGTCACGTTGTTAGAATGTCATGTTCTGAGAGGAAACTCTTTGACTCTTTGGCATTCAGTGTAAATCTGGTTTCATTATGGCGAAATGAATCGTACTCGGTAGTTTTGCAGCCAATGATATCGATGTTGGTACGATCAGCATTAAACGTTGTAATCGATGTCAGTTGTGCCACAACGCCATTGGAACTATTTTTGTGTACAAACACAATGTAGACATCTGGCGATTTTCAAGAGACAAGTTATATCCATGCCTTGTCATAAAATATTCAATCCTTACAGAAGCGCCCAGAGGTGGATTAAAATTGTCTTCTCCTGTCGTATACATGATTGTGTACTGAAAACCTGTCTTCGTCATAGTGAATTTGCTTTTCAATCAGATGATCGGGCAGTGCAATTTATTCACATTGCCTTATTGTACTTGAAATCAATAAGGGAAAATATTTATTCTCAATTTGTTACGTAATGTTCTTCAGACAACTTCAGTTTGTAAAGAGGACTGGATAGATCACCTAGTGGCTTATTCACAATATGGCTATATACCTAAAGCATACTACACTCCTACATATGACATAATTATGATAGAATTGTGAGATTACCCAAACAATATTTTTCACATTCGTTATACCCCTGACCATAGCTCGCTAGCTAGCTGTTAGGTGACTAGGATATCTAAAACAGTTTCTCACTCCATTCAGAATTTGATAATTGTATAAGTTATCACTATAAATTACGTGTACATCATAATATCATACAACACAACACAACACAACACAACACAACACAACACAACACAACACAATTCGCTACTATGCCGAAAACATACAATTATTTGTACGACTGGAATATAAAGCAGACGAAAAAACACGCACTTATATATATAAAAATGGAATGCATTAATAAAAAAATCAAGAGTAAATCATAGTTTAAAAATTTCATCAGAGGAGTAAAGTGACATGGTCGATTCACTAAATCCCGACAGTGTTAAGTAAGGAGATAAATGACTACCAAGCTCTGTTGGTGTTTATCTTTGGAACGCTATAGCGCTGGCTGAATGGTAATACCTAAAACTCCTGGTGATGCTCGTTAAGATGCACTAGCTGCAACTAGAATTATTTTTTAAAATGTTTTGTTAGATATACTGACTTAATTGCTCTATCGTATACCTTGTACAGTATTGCATCACCTGTGAGTAGTATATTCTCTATACTACTCCTGTGGGTAAACATACTGTGTAGTATTACACATGGTATGGGGTGCACTATATCCAATCAAATTGATTTTAGGTCCGCTCCCAAAAATCAACACCCTAATGAATAACAATTGCAACTGAATACAATACTATTTATTGATAAAATGGACGTACCTCTTTGAGTAACATGTACAATGTCTCATTATTGATATTTTATATTGTTGGTTGTATAAAAAAAATAACTCAGTTACAACTATAGTGCAGGTTTAATGCTTGAAATGGCCATAAATAGCGTGAGTATACGGAAAATGGAGACGGTTCGTGATTTGACATCATTGTTTACTTCTAAGTTTATATTTATGTTACGTTTAATTTCAATTTAGATTTTATACTGATCATAATTTTCTTTGCACTTTTAATTTCTTTCCATTTCATTTCATTTTCATTTTCAATGCCACTGAAATTTTAAATGTCATTTGTTTTCTTTTCCATTTCGGATCCGTTTTATTTCAATTATGGAATCAAAATAGAAAGCAAAATGAAAATAAGAAGGAAAAGGCGAGCTCGATATGTTAGACGTGTTCATCTTGTTGTAGCTAAGACTTTAATAAAGTA
Source organism: Glandiceps talaboti (assembly GCF_964340395.1). Lineage (NCBI taxonomy): Eukaryota > Metazoa > Hemichordata > Enteropneusta > Spengelidae > Glandiceps > Glandiceps talaboti. The sequence goes on along the minus strand of NC_135560.1, from coordinate 24,797,024 downwards.
GCCACGCCAACCAAACCGCACAACGAACTCAAAGTAGCAATGATAATAACAAAGAAATATTACTCAGAGAGAGAGAGAGAGAGAGAGAGAGAGAGAGAGAGAGAGAGAGAGAGAGAGAGAGAGAGAGAGAGAGAGAGAGAGAGAGAGAGAGAGAGAGAGAGAGAGAGCGCGCGCACGCGTTTATCACATGTAAATACATATTGCTCCAGTTATTGCACTGTGGTGGTACACTGTAGTCTGCATGTACCGAATATGTATACATGTATACAATAATTACTTAGATTTGTTAGTGTGTGTATAAGTGTATATATATATATATCGTCAGCCATCGGCCGTAGAATTTCCGACATATCATCCGACGAACACATCTTCAACCAGGCAGCCCCACTGTACCAAAATGCACTAAAAACCAGCGGCCACAAAGAGAACATCACGTACACCAGCACCCCGACGCAGAAAAACAAGAAAAACAGAAATAGAAACACCATCTGGTTTAACCCACCATACAGCAAAAATGTAGCCACCAATGTAGGCAAACGATTCCTCAACCTAATCACAAAACATTTCCCAGCAGACTCTAAGTTACACAAAATATTCAACAGAAACAATGTCAAAGTCAGTTATAGCTGCATGTCAAACATGGCTACCATAATCAAAGCGCATAACGCCACCATCTCCAACAGCGAAACTAAACCCACTCAAAAACCCTGTAATTGCAGACAGAAAGACACCTGCCCTCTGAACGGCGAATGCCAAACGGAAAACATCGTATACCAAGCCACCGTCCACGGAAAACAAACAAAAGTATATATCGGTCTAACAGAGAACAACTTCAAACAGAGATACGCTAACCACAAACAGTCATTCAAACATGAAAAACACGAAAACAGCACAGAACTATCAAAACACATTTGGAAACTGAAAAGAAACAATGAGCCTTTTTCCGTATCCTGGTCCATCAACAAGAAAGCCCAAGCATACACCAATAAAACAAAACGATGCAACCTGTGTTTAACCGAAAAACTAACTATTATTAAAGCAGACAAAAGCTCCACACTAAACAAAAGAACTGAGTTGATATCCAAATGCCGACACGAGAATAAGTTTTATTTGTCCAGCTTCAATAGAGCATCTATCACCTAAACTACTAAACCCGTTAACTAACGGAACATCAAAGCCCAACATGGAACAACCCGCCAACACTTACTTGTCCGCACCCAATAACCCACACAATAACAACCAACACCTCCACACATACAACACCTACCCACCGACACAGACAATAGTGATGGTATTTCTATTGTCTACACTCTATATATACAGCACACCCAGAGAGTAGGCCTCAGAGTGTCTGATGATCGCAATATGCGTGAAACTCCGAGTTACACCCAAGAAAGAGTTCCAGTACTACCAAAACTATATATATATATATATATATATATATATATATATATATATATATATATATATAACTCGGTGAGTATCAATCTGCTAAGACAGTGCTCTATACCGCAGTGGCAGAGCGTAATAGTTTTGGTAGTACTGGAACTCTTTCTTGGTTGTATATATATATATATATATATATATATATATATATATATATATATATATATATATATATATATATATATATATGAATGTAAGTGTCTCGCTTGAGAGAACAGTGCTCGATGCAAGTATTAGTAGCAGAGCATTATAGAATTAATTCAAAAGGATGAATAAAGATGTAATAAGTCGTTACTCAGAGTTTCACGGTTCGAGCGATCTTCAGACGACTATATTAGGATTGTCAAGGTCGATACATTATACACTTCATGTTTGTATGCATATATTGCGTAACAAGATGGTCGGACTAAACTATTTCTTACGGGGGTTAACGTTTACTTCTATAGTTTGCGAGTGAGTATTTGCCTTCATCGTGACATTTCGAGACCAGCTCGGATTTTTTGTTCAGTAGCATACTCTTTTCAGCATTGATTACAGATAGTTTCTCAGTTAAACAGAGATTAGAACGTTTCGTCTCACTTGTATAAGCAGCCGCTTGGATGATGATGATGATATCCTACTTGATATTATATGGCTGGTTTCTTTCCTTCAAATTCCAAACTTGATTCTCAAACCACAAACATACATTTACTCATAAGAAGCTACAGTACAGCACAGTATATCTATATAGACACACACTACTATTACACCCGACGATCCTTCTGGGTCTAGCGCACCTTCTTCAAGCTATGACAAAACACACGATTACTAGCAACTGAACTACGCATGTACGAACAAAAGGAAAATAAAGTCATGTGATCAAAGGGAAATGTAGAATAAATTAAATGGTAAATAAAGAACATGGTCAGTTTTGTAAGCCAGACAGTTCATATTCATTAAGTCCATGGGGATGAAGGGTTCCAGCTCTATTAATCCATATACTTTCTAATTGTTTTGTAATATCAGTATCAAACCTTTGAATAAGGCATGGTAATGTAGCTGTATGAGCGTCGTCTTGTTGAGAATGTCCCGGTGTCCTGAAATGCGATACCACATATGGAGACCTGTCTGCTTTGTTTGTCCTGATATTGGAACGATGACCATTGAGGCATTTGTGGAATGGTTGTGTAGTTTTACCGATATACAATATATTGCATGTCCGGCAGGTGAGGCCGTAAATTACATTACTGGATTTGCAGTTCATCTTTGATGGGGAATGTGGCTGTGGCTTTGAATTCTTTGGTATGTTGTATAATAGAGCAACAATCACACCTTGCAGATTTACAAGGTTTGCAGCCGCACGTCGTCCGGTCGGATTTTGTGTGTTTAAGGTTGTTCTGATGTAAAATTGCACCTACTATACCTACATACATACATACATACATACATACATACATACATACATACATACATACATACATACATACATACATACATACATATTAGATTAAATGAATAAAAGAACGACTGACAGGACAATATGACATACTTATGGTGCTTAGGATAATACGTAGCTGGCAATATGTGACTGTAATTATAAAAACCCACAACATTCCGTTTATAGCTACACATACGACAATAGTTAGTTCACTGCATGATATACATATGATTGTGTGATATGTGATAATAGATCATTTGTCAGGTTCGGGTTTTCATAACTTACAGACATTGATATAATTAGATCACCGCATTGCAGCCAACAATACATATGAGTACACGTCCACTTGGGGGCATTGCTTGATATTGAAGTACCGTCGACGGTTTACATTTGTAATGACTCGCCATTAAATGAAACAGACTGTATATGTAATAGTATTTATTAGATCTTTTTAATTGACCACCCTTTAACTCACTTTACGCACATTTTACGGGACAAATCGCCCTCTTTCATTTGCTCGATAAAATTCTCCCGGAAGTAGATTATCAAAATGCCTGATTTCTATATATCACCAAAGTTATATCGAATTTCTTTCTGTTATAGTTCATTAAATCAACAAAAGGTCACAAACAGCTATGGCGTCAGCTTATTGATATTACCACCTATATTTCAGCTACAGTGCCATTTCGGATATCTTCGAGGCAAATTCAAAACTGGTGCTTTCTTTGAGATGTCAATATATTTGGATCACTACTGTAGAAAATGTTGTTTAAAATCGTGACGTTATGAATCGACTGAACAAATCGACTGCCGTATCCACAAAATACCGTTCCAGCATGATGTGACATGATACATTCGTTACTTTTGTCACATGTACGTTTCGAGAACTATGTTTAGTTCTGGACACAACTCGAATCCAGAATTTAACTTTGCAATCGGAAACTAAGCGTAAGTTTTGCAATCGAAAATAATCCAAGGAATTCAATGTTTATATCTTGTTGTCTTTGGTGCATCCGTCTAAATTTGGCTGAGGATACCCGTAAAGGTCTAAAATAAGAAAGAGATCAATTCAAGCAGACAAGTTTCATTCGCACGATAAAATCGGTTATCATTAGACTTAAATGATGCTTCTTTGGATGATGTCTCCCGGGGGTGTTTTCAAAATGGAAGCCTAGTCTTCCTTTTCTGAATTACTTTCAAAGCACCAATTGTATTTCACCCGTATACAAAACCTAAGTAAAACTGTCTAAATAGATGTCTTGCCTGTCTGATATTTGGAAAATAAAGATACATAGTAAAATAATTTAATCTCATTCCTAAATGTGTAATATTTCTAGTTTGATCATAACGCAGTTAAATAGCCGTACTACGGACTTAGGGAGTGTACAGTTTTAACTTCCGGGGGGGGCGGAGGATTATCAGGGGGGCTACCAATTTTTCTCAAGAAAAATTAGGGGGGGGGGGGGCTAAACAAAAATTTCACTATTTGTGAGGGGGGCCACAAAAAAACCCCCTAAACCTGAATGTCAGGATGGACAAGTGCCAGATATGTATATAAAATAAAATATAGGCAAAACCCAACACTTGACTGTGCACAATGTCCTACAGAAGTAGCATTTAACATGGATTGATGATAAAACAGTGCACAAACCTATTAAATCACTATATTTGTATTCAGTGAAACAAAAATTGACCGGCGACTCTGCCACTTCTCAAGGTAACTTTCCCATGAAATTGTGTAGGACTTGTTTCATCACAATCACTGTCTGAGATATCAGCCGTGCTTGAAGTTTCAGAGTTATCAGAAAAACAATCATCACTGTCTATAACACCTATTATAGCATTTTCACTTTCAGAGTCACTACTATTTGTATCACTGATGTCTGATTTGGTATGTACATTACTTATAATGTAATCAACTAAACATAAACCTTCTGTAACAGTTCCTACTTTTCAAAGTGTGAGGTGATATTTAATATTCACTTGGTAGAATTATTTTAATTCTGAAATTAAAGTTTGAAGAGATGTTTTCATTTTATCACCATGGTAGGGTTCAAGTATTATATGATAGCTTTTGTGAGTTTGAATTAAACACAAAATTATTCACAGGTGCTGGGTGAGGAATGTATTCATAAAAATCCATGCATTCATAAAAATATTATTCAACCCTTTGAAGTGATACATGTACTCCCCCCCCCCTCAGCGCATCAGTTTACTAAAGTCTCTTGAAATATAGTCCAGAAGTGTTTTATATTTTGCGTAGAGATAATATGAATACTATAATATAGGAAGGGTCTTAATATGTATTTCAATCTTAAATAACATGTTTTCCATTTGCACTGCAATTATAAATGTTTCTAAAATGTGTAATTTATGAAGTGTTTAAATTAATAATAAATGATTGTGTGACCAACCACTGCAAATTAATCCTAAAATTTGAATATGTTCACATGGAAAAAAGTTTCCTCATGGTGCAATTTTGCACTATTTTTTCCAAACCTGTGATAAATAAGTAATATATATATATTTACTTGTTCATTTATTTGCTAATTTATTTATGTCAGTGATGGGCTAAAAATCCAAGAAAAAGCGTAGCCAGACCAGTAGTCTATTCTGTCACCCCTCAGTTGTAAGTAGACATCCTGTCAGCCAATTTAACTTATAATAGTCTTTATTTGTGATTTTATGAGTGTCCATGATTCAACAACTTTGTGCACTGGTTCAATTCTGAAGTAAGTATAAATATGGAATAAGTTAATACATGTAGCAACTGCTGGCAAATCTATGTGTTGCTGTATCTGTGTTTCATCTGTGCGTAGTTTTGTTAGTGGTTTCAGGGGGGCCATGAAATAAAAACAAGAAGTCTTAGGGGGAGATAATTTATACCAGTTTCTGTAGGGGGGGGGCACCAATAAAAATCCCTTGCTTCATTAGAAATCCTCCGGCCTCACCCTGGAAATTAAAAATGTACACTCCCTTAGCTGTATATAGAAATTGCTTGTATAGCGTAAAGAGTAAGTATCTAACCTTTTACAGTTGATTTACTAAGTTCTTTGTGACTACTTACTTCCTGCCATACATTTCTTAGCTAAACCAAGGACCCTACTCGAAACTGTGCAATGTACTTACACAATAAAGCGAATATCACGTCATGTCCAAAATCTGAATTCATAAACAAAACAATGAAAATGAAAATAAAGAATGTACTGTTCATAATTCCTGTACGGTCAACCTTTTCCAGGGCAGTCTTGTTTGTTCAGTAAATATAGATTAATACATTTGATACGATTTGCGTCTGTGAGGGCATTAATGAATAAGTAAACAAATGAAACAGAGGTTCGGTGAACTACAATTAAGGTTAAAGTTAGAGTCTACAAAATTGAGAGGTATGTACAGTCTTCATCGATGCATAGTTGTAATTTCAAGATGTTTCCATTGTCCATTCTACAAATGGCAGTCTGATACAACCTATAGCATTTCAGCGTCAATGAATGCAACACGTTGCGTGCAAATGAGCCTGGTGAATCTAAGTCCAGATGTAGCTTTGTTTTTAACGACGTCCCAAAAACCTGGTAATGTACAAAAGTGATTACAGTATAAATCATGAAGATTCCCTTCCTGATTATCAGAATTACCTAGTTTATGCTTCCCTCTGAACTGACGTCTTTTTGTTATACGCAGTTGTATATATAGTATCAAAATGAATTCAATGTAAGTGAAATATTTATTTGTGATTGTTGTATTAGTCACAAATGAGCAGTCTCAATACACATGTGGCCCATTTAGAGTACATTTTCTACCCAAATATTTGTAACGATGTCACACATATAGTAGTCGTCAGGATCGCTACCCGGGGATCGCTATATTCCTCAAGTGAAGGTGTATGTTGTCAGGTGTTGTTAAATTGTACCCAGTCCTTCTACCCCACTTTTGTGTCTTAATTAATGATGGTGCATTTCAACTTAGGCAATTAATTCTTTTGCCGGCGAGGAGAGCAGTGCACTGAATAACCATCTGTTGGGGAGGGAGCAGTTAAAACCTTTTGTAGTGAGAAATTTGGAGAAAATGATACATGTTGTGAGGGGATAATATGTCAAATAACCATGTGGTGCATTCAGGAGTGGATAAAAGGAGCAAGTAGATAGGCACATTTTAGCATATCACAGTGAAAGTACGAACAGTTTTCACTTTCTCCGCTAAGCATAAATTGTACCAAAGGTATATGAGAATAATTTCTGAACATATAACGTGTGGTGATGATTGCGTAATATTGACCTGTTGGCTGCATCTAATTACTCGTATTACATTTAACTTGTTTCAGTAGTAACAAATTTGCACAGCACAATCTCTCAAATAATAATAATAATAATAATAATAATAATAATAATAATAATAATAATAATAATAATAATAATAATAATAATAATAATAATTGAATACTAGTATATAAAATAATAATTTTAATAATTTAGTTCATTACTACAGGGGTCATTTTAAGAATATCCGTTGCCATGGTAACGAAAATCACCATTATATGTGGATGTTTTCCAAATTTTGACGTAAAACATGGGGGGAAATGTAAAATATGTAAAAATGTCTTGCCTTTAGCACTCTTCTCTTGGAATTGATCAAAGGATTACTCATAACGACAGCATTTAAGACTAAATGCACAGGCAGTGAAGGCTAACATTAATATAACCAGGATATTGTTATCCGATGATTTAGGTCATTTTCGTCATTCTCTATGTGCATTGTGACATTACCTACAGTACAAAGCTTCATTTACCGATCACGTTGTTAACCGTTACTAAGTAAAATAAATTACCATGAGTTAATAGTGGAATAAATTAATCTCCCTGAGAGGGCTTTTCTACATAAGAGGATTCTTGCAAAGCCATGCAATTACTTGCCATCATGCATGTAATTGGAAAATGATCTAGCGCTTTATGTGGTGTTGCCGTCAGTCATGAAAAGCGTGTGTGAGTAGTATAGTTAATAGGAAAATCGTACGTCTGAAAATTGACTTGTCTTCCCGACAAAAATCGTTCAAATATAGGTTCCAGACAAACGTTTGTATTCACAATTATGCCAATACATTTTTACTTGAAAAGGGTTATAAAAACAAAAACAAATACATATATGACTACTCTCACTATATAGATTAGTAAAAGTCACGTATGAATATAAAAAAATGTGCTTAATAAAATGTAGTTATTCTTTCAATGAGTATCTTTAATATAGACAGTATATTCTTGTTAATCTAATACCAAATCTAAAACATCTAAGGTTTGAATATCTTTCGACTCCAGTTTTATGCTTGCTTAGTAAAAAAATACAAATCAATTGCTTATGGATATTGTTTGGACGTACAGTTCATCAAACCTACCCCTAATACGAATAAATGTCTATACAACCCCATTGGTGATTAGATATCATACGTGTGTATTAACCTGATCACGAGGTAGACTCCAGAATATCGCCTTGTCATCTAGTGCGTTTGGGCATGCAAATGGAGTCAGCAGGTTGGAAAAGGTAGAACAAAAAACACAATTTGTAAGATCTGCTTGTCTTATTTTCTAAAGGTTAACGATGATGAGTGGGTCCGAGAATTGTCTCGTGGTAATAGGTTTATATTCAATTCTGATGCCTTAGGCGTTGTTCTGAACCACGTCGATTCAAATTATATCATTAACACAACATTACGGTATCGGCATCATATAAGATATTAATGAAAAACAATCCCTGCCCATAGGTTCTCATTTATATTTCTTCCCATTGTGATTGTTAGCTTTTCAGGACAGAAAGTAGTCAAAATATTTAACAAAGTCCAGTGATAGCTTTTTATGAAATAAGTATGGTGGATAAAGAATACCAGTTAGGAGTGTAACTCAAACAGGATCTGCAAGATCGCTTTTAGTTCTTCTAATTAGTCTGTACAGCTCGTTAGTAAGCATAAAGTCCTTTACAGTAATACTACCTTGTTTAACTTATGGTTTCATCGATATTCTTCTTCTTCTTCCGTTAAGGATCAACTTTATAAATGAAGCCTCAGACTCTGAAAGTTTATGTGATGTATGCCTGGCGTGCGATATAAATTTAAAAATAAATACATAGACATAGACATAGACATAGACATAGACAAAGCTAAACTTCAGTGTCACTGATGGCATTTCTGAATGCATCAGGAGTTGTTTTGTGTACAAAAGGGTTAGAGAGATGATTCCTCGTGAGGGACATGTACTCGATGTTTTGGTTGAAATGGCAAATCAATTGCGACAAGATGATTGCGATTCTTGTAGAACATCGTAAGACTGGCAATATGACGTTCAGCTAGTGTTTTCCACTGAAGTTCGGAAAGTATTTGACCTACACTAGAGTTGTGTTTCTATACCGCTGTAGGGTAAGCCATGCAGCACGCCTTTGGACCATCTATATTTTCTTTTTTTAGTTGACTGTATAGGGGTCCCACACAGTCTGACAATATTCTAATAGAGGTCGAACAAGTGCGGTATCTGCCTGTTCCTTTAATTTTGGGTTGTTGATGTTGCGACGAAGGAAACTGAGAATATTGTTTGCTTTGAGTGTAATATGATGTTGTTTGTTAAAGATGATAATTTTATCACATTGATTGGAAAAGAACATATACCTTGTAATTTGGAAGGAGCATAGAAGTCCCATTTCAATGTTGCAAACCGTAGCAGTAATACTAATCAATATCATTTCATCATGCGTTGCTTCATTGGCGTGGCAGTGTTTGTGTGATTGACCTAAAGCAGCAAGCAACTTGTCACTGTTTGAATGTCGTGTTGTAATCACTCGTCGCTGATATTAGGCTTAATATTCGTCGTAATGCAGTCTCCTATTTAGTTTCTGGCCATGTGAAACGACTCTCCAAGGTTACCGTCCTAGAATTAGCTAAGATCTTTAAGTATGACCTGTCTGTTTACAAGTAGTGAAGTACATTGTCCTTCCTTTATCATGCAAAGTACATGTATGTGAAAGTGGCTATGGAAGGATTACGTCCCTCTCAAGTGTTCTTGGCACATCCCTTTATGTTGTATTAAAAAGACCTGATACATGTATTTGTCATAACGCACACAACATACACCAAATAGTCACTCCATTCGATGACAGCTAGTTGTTGTTGTTGTTGGTGGTGGTGGTGGTGGTGGTGGTGGTGGTGGTGGTGGTGGTAACTGTATCGACAACATTTCGGAAAAGGTCAGAAAAGGAGTCAAGGCGTTTGACAACAGTACTCCATAGGCAATTATCTAGTAAACAGGTAGACGACAACAACTTAATGAATGCAACTGTCGATCATAACGATAATATAAATATTGACAAATGACGTTATTTGGGCGTTCATAATTATTCAAATAAACGTCGGGAACTAAATAAATCTTGAACCTCAAATATTATTCTTTTTAGCTCCTGTCGTGATCTTACATCGAGCTTGAGGGCCAGAAATCTGTTATTTCAACATCGTTTTCAATACCATCTTCTAGCACCAATATTCACATTTCCTAGTGAACAGTACATCCGGAACATCCATTGTCTGTTTGGCTGTAGTACATGTGATATCTGTGCCTGTATTAGGCGTTTTTCATTTTAGTATCAAATGTACGTAAGTTAAATCAAACAGTTGTACAAAAAAGTTCAACTTATTCAAATTAGGAATTAGGGAATGCGTCGTATTTCCTATTGTTGCACCACATGTATGGCTACAGAAATTTGATAGCGTGAAAAGTGAAGTAATTCTAAAGGAATATTATAAGACATTTTTATAATAAGGAAGAGCAAGTATATAGAATACGGATGTAAAGTAGGCCCTCAGATTCATGTATTACAAATAAACGAAATCAATTCTTGACATGTTGTTTGGAGATATATACTTGGCATTCAGTGAGTATTTAAAATCAAACAACAGCTATCATCAAATCGCCATACATGTTGAAAATCAAAGTGTAAGGGCTTACATATAATAATGACTTGATACACGCAACAACGTGATAAGAGGCATAAATAGAAAACGAAAAATTATTTGATTGACTGTTGTTGGTTATATTAACAAATTATCGATGACCGCGTAGACAATTATGTTTGAAGACAATGTACAGTAACTCCGATGTTATTTAGTCCAAAACTCCTTGAAATACATTGAAAGATGCATTCGATGAAATCTTTTACCCTAGGTAGTGTCATGATGTGCAAATTTGTAAGGACTTAAAATGTGAAACCTATGCATACACAATAGCCGATTTCCGGGTTCTCTTCGTTGCTATGCGACGCGGCGCCCTCTATCATCGAATAGCTCTCGATTTCGTCTGCAGTGTGGGGTTTGATTTCTGGAGTGTTTGGAGTTTTCCAATTGAAACAAGACAAATAATTAGTATGGATGCAGATACTGAAAAGATGAAAGTAGTTGAGCTAAGGAAGGTGTTGAGAGGCTAACAAGGCAAAGTTGGTATCGCTAATGATACGGAGGATATACTCAGAGAGTCGGACGACAATAGGCAGGTTACTCTCCCACCTCCGTCATCTGTAAAATCTTTGGATGAAAATCTCAATAATTTGACGGATGATGAATTAGCAGACATTTTCATTTATTTACTGTCGATGTGCGGATGGCCTCCTGATAAACTGAGGAACTACAAGAAAGATGCCGACCAAGTGGCATCAGCCAGTTGCACCTGTGTCGCGTAAGTACTGAAGTAGCCTACGTTAAAAGTTTATCACTAAGCTTTGGTGAAATACAGAAACAAACATGAGCTTAAACACTGTTGTTGATGATCTCTCTGACATGACATGGCATAAACGGTGACGTGTATGCACAGGATCAGCTGGTCATTTGCTTACAGTTTCGTAGAAACAGTAACCGGTTTCGTACGTAAAGAAATCATAATTGTAGTCAAAAGTAACATTCTAGACGTTTGTCGGGGATTCCCTTTCAGCATTACACCATTTGCAACATTGTCTATCGTCTATCTATTCTAGTCTAAATATATATGTTTTGTTTTTGTATCGCAGTGGGTATGGATCTATAATGTAAACATGGCACATCCGTACTGTTTAGTCTGCAAGACCAGACGTAGCCTGTTATTGGGACAAACCAAGACAGGAGTCAAAACCAGTGGAGGTCGATGATTTGGCTATTCACCACAGTTGTGTACAACCAATTCAGCCAACTACATCATAATAATAATAATCTTTATTATCCATTTGTTAAAAACATATGGAAAATTTCCTTTTGGCATCACAGGTCCTAAAAACACAAGCATCACAAAGACATATATACAAAAGTCAATCAAATATCACATACTGTAAAAGCTCTATAAAATACGAAAGGTAGAATTACTGCAGCTATTGTAAGTGATGTTGTAAAATGTAAGGGAAAAAGAGAAAGGGTTGATGTCATTTCTTTGATAAATATGCTGAGATACATAGAAAAGCAAAAATAAAGCAAACAGGATTATGTGCATGTAAGGGTTTACCCTACGTGGTGGAAGTCCTGATGATCTTGTTACGTGTGTATGTTGTCCTCCTGGTCAGTCAGAGTATGAAGCATGCTAGAAACATAGGAATGACTTTCTAAAGGATGCAGCAGGAGACCCTCAGTATCGTAATGTATATATCTTGATGAAAATAATGAAGTGAGCCACAGTACGTAAAGAGTCTGCTTGGTATATACAAATTCAAGTTCAGCTTGGATGCACTGAACGTCAATGATGTGATTTTGTGTTATACTCAAGCGAGGGAATTGCTGTTGACGGGATATATTTTGATGAGATATTTTGGAGGTCAACTGAAAAGTTGCTATCCACATTTCATAGAGCAAATGCCATAAACAGGATAATGCAATTATCAAAATTGTAAAGATGTGTGATATAAGCCAATCTTGTTCTTTATATGTGTTATTTATCCATTTCGTTAATCATAAATAGTAAAGTCATGGTATATAAATGTACATATTTTCAAAGGACAGGTTTGAATTACTAGTAGGAACGAATTGTTTTCGCATTTTCATTCGAAGTGTAGAGTATTCATTTTGATGACAATAAAATGTAACATTTCTATATTTGAATAATCTAATTTACTGTAAGAGTCGACATGACTACTTTGTAAATATCAGTACATATATTTACACAATACATATAGCAAATGAACATTTTCTCATTGAAACGTATGTCCAAAATCAAATATTTATAATTAACCAAATGAGTTGTATACGTGTTCCTGATATAAACATATTGTCAGTGTATTTATTCTGCTAGTTCTATCTGTTCAATATTCTAATAACTTTTATAATTTATCAAATATGTTAATTTTGATGAAAAGGTTTTGCTATACATGCTATTTTTACAATAACTACCTGTTCAATACATTTTTGTGCATTTTTGTAGCAATTGCCAGAAAGTACACATTGTAACTAACAAAAGAATTAAAATATCACAATCTCACAAATAACATGTGTATGTATAATGTATAAAGTATATAAATAGAGGGTGCATATATATGTACACATCATACATATACATTTTCTGGTAGTATATTTACCTATGTTTGTCTGTCGATGTCGATCCCTAGTCACTCGGGGCTGAACTGTGTGGGGAGTTTCTACTTCAACTTCTACTCCAACATATCATCAGCAGGAATCATGACAGGATGTTGATAATTGTTGATTTTGTATGAAAACATCGTTGGCAGATAGCGGTTCTCGATTTTCGACTTCCCTCCAAGAAAATGTCTTGAACACACCCTTGAATGACTTTTTGGTTCCAAATTTGGTTTCCTTCGCATCGCAAACGCCCACTCCTTTCGTATTTTCTGGTATCTTTTGGTCGGAAATGAATGAGAACATATCCTTCATGAACGGATATTTGTCATATTGTTGCCGTTGCACATAGGCTGAATTCCATCCAGGCGCATTGCATTAAAAGTGTGGCACATACAGACCAAACTCAAGTCAGATCGCGAAAAGATTTGAACAGCGGTGAAATATGTCATCTGATCGAGCGACTGTATGTACATTCAAGGCTTTATCAGCTGTAAAATCAACCCACACTACATACGAAATTGATTTCTCTTCGCTGTGTCCCAAAGCAACGACGAGATCACGGAAATCAGCTATTGGATTCATGTATGCATTATTATTTGACTTTATTTAAACTCGGTAGTCTGTTGAGCCAAAGGCCCTTCTCACACAGTGTCGAGATAAAAATATTCAATATATACATTAAAAATACCAAGAAGTAAAAATGAAACGAATACAAAGGCTGTAAAATGCCAAAAGCCAGAAGAACAACAAGACGACAACAAAACTAACGATTTTCTAAAAGATGAAATTTACATTAACGTTTAAAAGACTGAAGAGTTGTGCAGGATTTGACATCAACACTTAAATCATTCCATATTTAACACCATTATATCTAAAACAAACTCTTCTTAAAAATCTGTGTTCTGTGTCTTGTAATGTATAGTTCATCTCTGGCTGCAGCACGTGTATTACGAATAAGCACTTCTTGAATACTTCTAAAATCATTGAGATAATTTGGAGCCATGCTATTCTGGACTTTGTACATTAAAACGGTGTCATTGTAAATGATTCGTTTCCTAAAAGAAAGCGATTGTAGAGACTCAAATGAAACATGGCTTGGTGTATTGAAATCAGAATCTAAGAGTACTCTTGCAACAGCTTTCTGTAGTCTTTCAATACGGAGTAAAAGTGTATTGGAACAATGTCCCCATACGTTGGAACAATAGTCAAAGTGGGGTAATATAAAACAATTGTAAAAAGTAATCTTTGCTCTCTAAGTTAAAAAAGTTCTAATACGCATATATTGAGAATATTTCAATGTCTTATTAAGATATGTTCTCGTTGAATCTGAATGAATCCAAATCAGATTCGTAATCAGAGTCACTCTTTTCATAGAAACACTATTACAACGATAGCTCCCACATGTAAACACACGAAGGAGAATACAAGGAAATACTAGTTAAAGGAAATAATAGAATCATATGAAAGGAATACATTCAGTAAAAACTCTTATACGTAACAAATGATGACTAGGTTATTTAATAAAAGATAGTTGTTGGGACTAATGGCTATTTAATTGTCGGTGTCCCTTCTGAACAGGACTCTTGCTATATGCAATTCAACACGATGGTGAGATGGCTCTTCTCGATTACATTGTATGATTTAGTATAACAGCAAAGTGTTAACTGTAAATCGCTTTGATCACGTGTACCGACAACCTCTCTGTCCTTCTTATGATCCTACCTCACTACTCTTTCTATTTCCTGCCTGTTCGTTTTATACCTACATAGCAAACATTTCTAGTGAGAGCAGAGCTACAGGAAAGGAAGCGGCAGACGTAACTCTGCTAAGGGATTTAATTCCCTTTCAAGTGTTTGTCTTCTTAATTGTGTTTGCACCCCGGCTAAGTTTGCTGAAAAACTCGATGCTCAAATGTTTGTATTTTTACAGTGTCTTTTATTGCGCCTTTAACACAGTCGTGTTCTGGATCATACCCTATCAATCAACAGAGGACTCTTTACCCACGTAAAGATAGACAGTGATTTTAGCACCAGTTATAATCATCGTTATGGACTTCAAAATCATTGCTTAATACTCAGAAGATTTGAAAGATTGAAATGATCTAAGCCTTTCAGAGAAGTACCGGTGAGCAGTAGCAATAGAATGAAGTGCTCAACTATGGGTACAGTTATATCAGAACTTTTGCCACATGTTTGGATCATATTTTACATACACAGTGTTTGAACATCATTGGTATAACGTTTGCATATGTAGTTCTGCCAGTATTACAGAATTTAATCAGAGACCCGTGTGATGTGACACAATCGACTGGGACCAATCTGTATTTTGTCCTAAAATTAATTGTACCTTTGGTGTAATATCAAACAACTATAAAACATAGTGTTTTGGCGATGTCATCAACGTTGATTTACTGGTTTTGATCAAAGGTTTAATTATTTGGTAAGCTCGACCTTGATGTTTTTCAAAATTAACGAAATTAATGAAATTAAATTAACGAAAAACTAAGAGTAGATTAGAAGAAGACCTGGACTCAAACCAAACAATAATTGAGATCGTCATTTTCGGAACGGAAGCCATAAACGTGCCATTTTGTACTGATTCCCAGTTTACGATGGTAAGTAAATTATCTATCGTAAATCAATCGGTAGGCAGAGATTGGGATTTTATTGAGCCACGTCAGCCTCCCTATACTATATATCTCTCTATCTATCTATCTATTATCTATCTAGCAAACGTATAGCGCCAAATATCTAACTTTAAGTAAAACAATGTTCAGTGGCGTTTAGACTTAGAGTTACAAAGAAGATGAAAATGCTCTCTGAAAGAGCGTTTTTTGAAAATGTTGACATCGGAAAATGTTTTTATATCCAAGGGTAGCGAGTTTCAAAGCACTGGAGCTGCTGAAAAGAAGGAGCGGCAACCGTAGGAAGCCAGATTCCATCTGGGTGTGTGCAGAAGGCACATTTATCCAATGAGCGAAGAGTGCGTGAGGAAGAACGAGGTCTAATGAAGTTCCTAGGATATCGAGGAGACAGTCCATTGAGGGCTCTGTAAGCAAATCTTTGAACACAATACGATGAGGTACTGGAAGCCAATTTAGTTGCTTTGGATACGTTGTTAGCGCTGTAACTGAGCATCAGGCAAGACATATAATAAAACATTGAAAGTCCAGCTTTGAAGATAGAACAGCATGGACGAGGGTGGCACAGGAATCCTGAGAAATGTATTTTCTGATATGTCCAAGTTTGCGGAGGAGGAAGAGAATGGCACGGCAGGTGGCACTGATATGTTGTTGAAATGTATAAATTGTCATCAACTATAACACAATGTTTCTCGCAGATGAAGTAGTTTCCATAACACTTGAACAGATGTTGATATCAATGAGAGGCGATGGCGAATATCAGATGACTTCCGTCTTAGAATCGTTCAACTTCAGTTTGTGTTGTGTCATCCGGCACATAATATCGTTGACACCTTCTTCGACATAAGATACGGCAGAGGTGGTATGGATTTCTTAAAAGAGAAGTACAGTTCACTGCCATCAGCGAACTGTGCAATACTAGTATACATCAATAAATGTTGTCTAAACGTGAAGCATGTCGTTGGGAAATTACGTTTTCCCTTGATAAAAGAGTTAAGCGATTTAATTTTTTCACATTGTACCCTGGTGCAAATTGTTGAAGCTCAAGACGAATAACGCGATAGCAAATACTTTGAAAACGTCTCCTTTGAGTGAAGATTTTATCTGCAGAGACTTCTAGGGCCCTTCGGTCTCTATCTGGTTACTTCTCAATTTAGCTTCATGTACATAATATCTTAGTGGAGAATTCTGTAAGTTCGCTATAAATACAAAACTGTATATTTTGCAACTTAGAAACCTTTCAAGGTGCATTTCTATATCTACATTGTAACATTACATTCTAGCAAGATTGCGAGAACTCTATACACCATAAACTCTGTCTCTAACAGTGTCAAATAAACAATAATTATCTAAAGAAGATGTCGTTCCCTGTGGGGAAGGAGAAAATCCTTTACGGAAGCATGTTTACAGTATAAGCAGCCTCTGGATTTTCTATGATGTCTGCAAAACTTCGAGATATATAATTTTAAAAAGTGAATGGGTTTGATGCGCAGTCGATGCTTTGAAGTACATTCATATTTCATTTAGATATATTCAAAACATGTGCTTATGTCTATCCCATTAGGAATTTTAAGCAATCGTGTTACAACCGATCTTGAAGGAAAGTGTGTGTTTTGAGACTATTTATTCGTAAAGGATCAGGGTAGAATAGCAATTAATAATATTGATGTGACGCCTAGATTATATTGCAATGCCTCTCAAGTTGTACATAATGCCAGATGTTCATGTTAGATAAGTATGGAATCAAAGCATGCATAAATAATGTATCCGTACATTGTGTCGTTATATTTCTAGTATCATACGCCTTACAGATAAAATTGCCAGGTATAAGTGATATGGGTCTTAGTTGATTGCCAATCAGACCACTGTCTCCCTTTGTCACAAAAACTGCGTACAGAATGAATGAATGAATGAATGAATGAATGAATGAATGAATGAATGAATGAAATTTATTTCACCAGATGACAAAAATAAGCTACACTTTCAAAGAGACATATGATACAAATATACAAAATGAATACAAAAGACGTCTTCAAAAATGAAGAATCCGTAAGTCGCTTTTGAAACATTCGATACAATGCATAGGATTTGAATATGCATGTATTTAGTGTGTTCATGTGATAGGATTCACCTGTTAAACTCATGCGGAATTTGATATAAATGTACACAAGTTAATAACATCACAATCAGCCATCCTGATAATTAGTAATATTGGCATAGTGTCGGGAGGAGTGTGTGTTTAATAGAGTGGTGAATTTTTCAGAGTTGTAATTTTATGTAATATCCATATAACAAATTTGCAATAACCTTGTAATTACCTTGTCGAACCTGCATTTTGTGCACTGATCGCATTCTTTTTGGTATGCCTGTACGGTACATTTACTTATGGAGACTGTGATTTATTTGTTTAAAGCGTGATTGTATCTGATAATGCCTACTTTTGACATGAGTTTGATAACCGTTGCTCCAATACTAAACTCTTAACATGATGTGTCATTGCTATACATCTCAACAATGTTGGTATAGTAAATCAATTGTGTGAGAAACATTTCAGTATATCTATTTGAGGAAATTATTACAAAATTCATACATCTTCATGCGTTCGACCTTTAAATCGGACTTGACTGATGCTATATCAACCCTTCATGTTTTTCTTCTTGTTTTGCATTGTGGTGTTATACATATTTATTTCTCAGTTGTTTGTGCTTTTGACTCATATGATCTCCTTTATTCGTTCTTATGTATTTCTGTAACCCTCATTCGGGGATAGACGGAGGTATGTTTCGTTATTGGAATAAAGAAAGACTTGCTAACTTGATATAATGATAGTTGATGTAGCTTATGGTTTTAATGAGAAATTTGCAGAATTAAAACCATAAGCTAATAGTAATTTCAGTAATAGATCTTTCCAACATTTGCCATGATGGTCCTATATTCCTGTCTATGTGTACCTTGGGGGTATACTTGGTTAATCATAGAGCACTGCTGCTTTCCGTGATGTTTTAACAATACGAAAAACATCCTAGAATACCAAGGGAAAAAGCTCTTAAGAAATTGTACTATGAGGTGATCATACACCCAATTTGGGCGTGGGCGCTGTATTCTCAATTTCCTGTTTGCAGTCTGGACTGGCCTATTAATCTGTATCTAAAGAATGCACATTCAAATTCCATAACAGTTGGTACCTATATCTACCATAACAAAGAGCACATGTCCTATACAGCCAGTTGGCCTAGTTTTTAGTGTTAATGAGTAACTTGCATGATTAATGAATTCTGGTAATTACACTATATGTTAAGAATGCAAGTTTCAAATTCAATATAATTTGACGCAGACATCAACCATAACAAAGCACATATATCCTATAAAGCATGTTGGCATAGTTTTTATTTGTAATGATTAATGTCCGTAATTTATTATTTTCGGTAATTAGGCTATATCTTAATAATAATGCATTCCAACAATGTATGTAGGAGCAAAAACCTATGGTTTGCCCTTATGGGAGGCATTCAGTTTAAATATGGTCAATAAGATACGCCTTCATCACTCAGGAAATGCTAATAAGACAATATTATACTATATGGACAATTTTGAGAATTAAAAGGCATTATACAGGACTAATGAACCATGGGTAGGGTGGACAGATCAACCCCTTAACTATGTTCAGGGTTAGAGGCTTGAAAATTTGTCTGAACACAAATATTTATGATTGTTTATTGAAAGATAAAAAGCACTTTGGAGTCGTAAATAAGTATGTTCAGCTATTGCTATATGCTGTCCAAAGCAAGGTCCTGCACAGAACAATGAGTGGAGAACACGTTTCAACTCGGCTTTTCTTTTCAATCTCGCGTAATGTAACATATTTATAAATAACTCTCAAGAACCCAAAGTTTACAAATATGTCTATCTCTTAGAGTGTTGTTCCCCTTTAAGATTGTACTTATTTACCACTTCTCAAATATTCAAAATCAAATGCATCTAGCAATAGTTCCCATTTGTCTACCGAGTCAAGTTCATTATCTCGGTACCAGTCTATGAACGGATGTAATATATATCGTTCAAAAAGGTGAGGTAGCCTCATTTAGAACTAATCACATTTACTCGGTTAAATTCTGTGTTCTTCATTGTCCATTAAAACCACAAATTTAACCCCACTCTTTTTCATGAAGTAGAAATGGAAGCAAACTAGATAACACAACTAATCAGACGCTTTATTGAGTTTATAAAATTCAATTTGACAGGTAGTGTATATCTGCTTCAGTCTGAAGTGATTCAGGAAGGAAGAGTAAAAATAGCACACATTAACAAAGAGAATCTGGCAAAAGAAATCCACTTTGATGTAAACATTTTGAAAATAAAGGAAATCATCATCAGTAGTCGTTCAAGATCCATCTAAATAATAGGTGATACTAAATTTTCTTGATAACGCGCACAGTGTTTTTGGTTCAATCTCTTGTGGTTTCAGCCGGCCGTCTAAACCAACATGCGATTGAGTTTTCACAATCAAATGTCCCAGTGGTCTCTTTACATACCTTGTTGTCATAACAAAGCCGACAATACTAGGCTATTATGTGCAAGTTTACAACTAAAGCATTTGTGTTCATAACTTAAATACTTACAATTTCTCTACGTATATATCATATGACATTTTCTCCCTCGAGGGAATGTTCAAGTTGTCCAGTAAATTCAGTCGGCGAAAAATGCGCTTAAAACAACCACCCACCCCACCCCCGGTGTACATGAGATGACATTTATATATAATATGACAAATATATATGACAGTCATTGCAAAAGCGTACAGCCCATGATACATCGTGACAGCCAGTCAAAGCAAACTTGTTGTTACTTTGACAACAACCTTTCGACTGAAGTATTATCACACAATGTTTATTTTCATGTGTAGCATCAGTCTATCAAACGGATGTTACCCTAGGGGCGTTATATTACAAATGCATTAAAACGACATCTGCAAACTGTGCCATATGTTGAATATGTATGAAAACAACTTGTGATGATGTCAATTACAAGTAATGAAGAAAAGGGCGAAAGATTAGGTGACTGAACGACTAACTACCATAGCAGTAACTGAGAATCCTGCTCTTACAGTTTGTTTTAAACATAGGTATTTATAACTTGGGATCAACAAATAGAATTCAGAGTTAAGATTGAATGTTAAATTTAAGATTGACTCTCTATTTTAAGATATGAAGATATCTCAATTCACAGGTTGTATAGTCAAGTGCAATAAAAGAAAAAGTTAGAACAGAAGTGTCTTTTAGACGTTCGGAGGTCGAATATCACAGCTGATGTTATCCATTTTAGTATCCACTTCATGATCAATAGTTTCTGAAGACGATTGTCAAAAAGATTCAAGGGTTTATACATACAACGCTTTCTTTCTAATAAATTACTAAACTTAGCTTCTTGACTTATAGATAGTTAATACCTATTGCCTGGTTATGAGGGCACTAGTAGACATCTATTAACCCAAAGGCTGTTATGTAGCAACTATATCCCTCGTCTGGAAATAGTTGCTACTTAGCGGTAGGGTGGGAAATATGACGTCTACTCGTGCTTTCCTAGCCAGGCAATAAGTGTATAATAACACATGACATTTTCGGGCAAGTACTCTTTCCAGAGTCAAAGCAAATCACCGTTAGAACTTCCGTGCTAGTGTAATAGTGCCCTGGGGAAAATTTAAACAAATATTCCCTCTATATGCACATTGAGGTCACTATTGGCCAATAGTCCATACCACGTGATACGATCTAAGCCAATCACTGAAGGCTGTATAAAAACGATGTGTTATCATTCGAGACAGCTGCTCGGTATAAACATCAAGCCATGTCGGCGAGTGGTACTTTTTTTGTCAGCTTACTTTGACCTTTGATATATTTTAAATCCACGTATTTCCTGTCTCGTAAAGGAAACAGTCATGATTTGTGCTTTCCAAGCATAGTAGTCCATGTGCTATCATGAATTACACCCCCAAGCGTAGTAGTCCATGCCTACGTACTGTTATGAATTGATCGTGCCTCGAGCTCAAGACCATAAAAAGAGGTTTTCAATTTTCCTGATAACAATGGACAAGCTCAGGGTGTAGGGGGAAATTGCTCTGGTTTGAAAAAGTTGCCTAGGTAACCAGTCTGTTATTTCGATCATTCACAAATAACACAACGAATAATAACGTAGCTGCCAAATCATTTGTAATAGTGAACAAAAATGATAGCTTAGAGGTCAGATGCAAGAGTTTTTACCAATCGCTTTATACAAACTACAAATACAGTATTTTGGATTAGTTACAATAGTATTATAGTGTATGTTCTACAATCGCTGAAATGCCATGCTAATTTTTACCGAGGTGACTCGATGTCACATGCGTAAATGGTTCGCATTTAGACAAATTGATTGTACTATTTTCTATCTAA
Source organism: Glandiceps talaboti (assembly GCF_964340395.1). Classification (NCBI taxonomy): domain Eukaryota; kingdom Metazoa; phylum Hemichordata; class Enteropneusta; family Spengelidae; genus Glandiceps; species Glandiceps talaboti. The sequence continues at coordinate 24,774,537 of NC_135560.1, read as the reverse complement.
TTCCATCAAGAATATCTCTTTAGTCGACTCTACTTTGGCTGCCGTGTCTTTTTATGTAGTGTGTATCGCAATAATATATATGTGATTCTGCATGAGTCAAAATCAGAAAAGTTAAGTTTGCTGATGAGGAGTGTACCAATCTTTCAATTTTGTAAAACTACATCAAACATGAAAAAAACAAATAGGGTGAAAATATTTAAGAAAAGTTTAATACCATTATGACAGTAAAAAGGTTGTTGGTGTATCTGATTGTTGGTTGAATGCATGAGTGACCTCTGGGGTGAGGGAGTCCTTGGGGTTTTCCCTCTGGCAGATCGGGAGTTTTTTGCTTCTATTTTTAAGGCAATGTTTAGGTTATTCATAGCCTTTGAGGTAATATTTCTAAGCTTCGAAAAGCTAACGTAAATGCAAGTTTTAAATGAGTTTCCCCATGTCACATAAAAATGGGCCCGTAACATTGGAATATGGGCATTAATATTACATGTTTAGTAAAGTCACCGATATGTTAGAGAACTTTAGGTGGTCATACCTATAATAGAAACTGGACTCTGATGAAATATGGTGATTTGTAGTGTCAATAACATGTAGTGTCCAAAATAGAAAGTGTATTAATCCCTTCTGACAAGTTCATACTGACGAGTAGAACAATTTAGATTAACTTCTTTTATAAACTATCTATGAAGATTACCATTACGAAACCTTCAAGTTCACTTTTGCCCCAAAGTGCAATATCAGTGAAGCATTGATTGTGAAACAGCCAAGCATTTACATGACATGTTCTGTAATTGGTGTGGTAGCTAGGTAATACATTTATATTTATATGTATAGCATAGTTATGTTTGAACTAATAAGTAATATTAAAGAATTCATGTAAGAAACAGGGACAAGAACAAATATTTACATGTACCACATTTCAGACAAGGCAATATGCCATTGTAGAAAAGGATTTTTTTCTTCCATCACAATCCAAAACACAATGACCCCCCTCCCCATCCACAATTTTCAAAACAGCATGACCCCCCCCCCCCTACTGCCAATTTCAAAAACAGGGTGACCCCCTACCAATTTGGTATTTTAATGACTGCAACAGGTTCCAAAAGTACAAACATCTAATTAGAGATATCCTCTTATCAGATTCTTGGTAGTACATGTAAATTAATCATATAATAAGCAAGCCCCAGTATTCAAATCTATTGGATATATGTACCATGATTTCATCGATTTATCCACTTTAGTGAGGTAAAAATCAGTATACGAGATGCAATAGATAACATGCCTCCTATTTTATGAATATAATCAATATGCAAATTGGTCAGTATTATGAAAGCCACATCCATCGTGTCTATTTATGATATGACAGACAGACAGACAGACAGACAGACAGACAGACAGACAGACAGACAGACAGACAGGCATCGCTATCTCAAAATATCATCGTTAAGGAGGTAAGAATGCCCCTTTGTTCAATCCGAATGATTATCAGGAATGCTCACTAACTAGTAATCCAATACATGCTTGATTTTACTCTGTTAGCTTGCTAATCGCAATACTTACATTTTTATGAGATGGATGGTTGACAATGAAATCATTTACAAATATCTTTATTATTCCATCATTGGAATACTTCTCTAACAACCTCTTATGATTTTTTAATAGATTTTAATTTTCCGAGTGATTAGGGGAGCACCGGACTTCGCACAATGTGTGGTCGACGGACTGTATACTGCAGACTGGCAAGAACAGCTGTACACAATGGTCGTCTTTCTGGTGACATATGCTTTCCCATTAGTTATCATGATCAGTGCTTATTTGGCTATATTTATACTTATACACAAGAAGTCAAGCGAGAGAGGTAAGAAACTTTCATCTCGTCTATGCGGGCTCAATCATAAGGAATACTATTGTGTATGTCACCAGGCAAGCAATGTATGTTGTACTGTAAAAGGTTCGTATTCAGACACTCACACATAATACACACAGACACACACACACGCAGACACACACACACACACACGCACGCACGCACGCACACACGTACGTACGTACGTACATGCAATACATACGATACCTACATACACACATACATACATACATACATACATACATACATACACATACATACATACATACAAACATACATACATACATACATACATACATACATACATACATACATACATACTTGCATGTCCATTTTTCCATAGCCACAGACGTGAAAACAAGAAACCAAGTGAGTTTGATTTATTTTTCAATATAGTCACCCAAATCTTGTGGAATCGTCAAGTTCGCGACTCATTGAGATCGTTAAACAGAAGAATGTGTTAAAAGTACATAAATTTCGACAGTTACCTTTTATTTCTTCCGTCCAATCGCTAAACCCCGTTAACTTACATGCACTTATTTAAAATATGACATTTAATGTCTTGTACACATTTATGTGGAAACATGGATGTCGATTCTAAACTTCTACTACCGAAATATACTGATGATTTGCTTACATTATTTGTAAAAAGCCACATAGTGATATTTGAAGGCAATTTTCATGGATTCAAATTATTGTGCATAATTTATTGCTCTCTTCTCAAATAAATAGCCAGAGAGTAAATTTGAAAGGTTAGAGACCAACAACGCCTCGAAAGGGGAGAATCATGAATGGGCAATTAAGCACAGGGCTCTCATTAATCGCCGCCATTACTTCATAAACTTTATGGTTCCGCTTTCTATATATCTCACCTCAAAGTATGAAGTCTACAGTTGCAATTTATTTTGACCTATATATGTACTTTCGTTACATATTTCATAGGCAAGGAATACATCCGTGTAGGTAATGAATCGAATCTAGAAAACAGCTTCTCCCGGGTGTTACAAACGGAAGCTTCTTTATCAAATACATTTAACAATCAAACATATACAACTTCTTGTATCAGTGATGTGAAGAAACAAGATCCCATGAAGATTGAAGATCCCATGACTCTAATATACTATAATAGCTTAAGACGAATAGTGGTATGTGACCAGGGAGTAAATTTACGAAGCTTTTTTATGTCTTATTAATAAGAGACGTCAGGTAAATTGTCTCAGTGCAGGCGTACTAATGACAATATTATTCTCAAATGACCCCAAAATAGCGATTCTTATAAACAGGTAGGATGAACTTTAACCTTTGTAGTGATATAATGACGTTGTGTAATTCATCATGCTGGAACCTTATCTGCTTAATATCTTAAGATGAATTTAGTACATTGTATTAGTTTAATAGACAGCGTAAATGGCTAGCCCTATAAACACTTAAAATGGTAACCTACTAAGTACACCGGACATAATCTTACAATCATAACATTGCAGAACACATTTCGAGCTCTACTATATCTTTCTTAAACCCGGAGACACTAAACAGCAAGGGATAGATTCCACATAACATTGTCGACAGTTGCTGATATTTATGATTCAGTATAATGCAAAGTGACATGTTTTCTTCCTTTAAATTTGGTGCAGCCCATTATTTACTAATCAGTTACAAACGCGTAGCAAGTGTATAGTTAGGACACTATATATAACTTGACCAGAGCTTATAAACATAATAACTATATTCAAATGAGTTTCTATGGCAATAAATGAATGAAAGTCCAAAATTCTGAATGTAATCTAGAATAAATTTCAAACGTAAGTGGAATATCTGATAACTCTGGTTGCAACTGGAAGATTTAGAAATATGCACACTTATTAAAGTCACGTAACCTGTCTTGAAACAATACATATTTATCTACTTAAATACATCAGTGAAATTCATTTTTGTTATCATATTCACATGGATTTGAGCCGTGAAAGGAGTATACAACCATCCATATCCTCGAATATGCATTTCCTTTACATTTTTTGTCAACAATAATTTCTGGGAATGTCCGAAAATAATGTCATGGAATTGTTCATTAGTTTGCTTTAATGTATTATAGATTATATTATAACATTACCAATTCCAGTGAATTTTGTGCCGTCATCACTGTACATTATTACTGATAATGTACTCCGTTATTGGGCATCGCGGCCCCGGAACGAGCATAACAATACAAGCTTATTTGTTCTGTTTCTTCATACGACTGGGTATTTTTCGAAATGTATGTTGTTACTTATGATTGTCATTTCCACTGTTTAAAAATACAACGCATTCATGAAACAAATTTGTGTTCACAGCAGTTCATTGAAGTGTATATGTGTGTGTACGTGTACGTACAGTACCGTGTGTCGCTATGATTAGTATTCAGCTTCCGGGCCGAACATGGCAGACGATGTTCAGCGCTGTGTATATTATACGTTGTTTTGCGTTTCTCGGTCTACAAATTCACTGGAATTGCAAAACTATAAAATAATAACAATAATGTACGCCCTCCCAGTCCATAATGTACTCAAGCAAACTTTGCACTCCATAATGGGCTCGGCTGTCGCCACGCCCATTATGTCGTTCAAAGTTTGCTTTCGTCCATTATGGGCTGGGAGGGCGTACATTATTGTTTAAATAACGGATTTACAAAGGTCATGCAACAACAAAATACAATGATGATTAAATGAACAACATTTTAGAAATATTTATTCAGTTTTGATAGTTTTATAAGCTGAAATACAAAATCTGCCTAACACTGGATAAGTATATGTTGTCGAAAGCGGGATTAACTAACGGCCAACTTTCCATCAGAATGTGGATCAATGCAGCAACGAGAAATTATACATCACTCGATGACAGGACAGACTAATACAACTTATATAAATTCTCAACAGGATTATGCGATAAAGATTATGTTCCATCAATTGGCGATGTTTATCTGTTTATGTGCTTAAATTAGTTTACCTTTCCTGTCGGTAAACACTCATTACATAAATAAGGAAATAGAACAGAAAAATCATACGTACGAAATGCCCTAATGTATAAAACATGCCACACACATTAAAAATCAACATAAACTCGAAGATTTTAAAATAGACATTATGTGTGTGTCAATATACTTGCACAAGTCGATGGTTTATTTTCAATCTTTATTTTAATAAACATTTGAACAAAAAAAATGTTTGTTTTTTCTTCTGTGTGAAGTAGTCACCTGAGTGAGTGATTGCGAAACAGCGGTGAGATCGCGTATGGAGACTACTAGACTAGGAAAGAATTAAAAGCAGTTGATCTCATTTTCCTTCTTAAAATTTGAAATGAAGAATAAATTCAAAATTTGAAGATGACGAGACAAAAAGAATCTACCAAGGGACTAGTGCCAGTCTAATGTGTCACACATGATTCCCATCACTGCGTTGTCCTGCCTTTTTTACCTTCCGTAAGGAAGGTTTTATATTGGGATGAAAAGTCTGTCTGTGTCTGTCTGTCTGTGTGTCTGTATCACCATTTTCTAAAAAAACGACTGGCTCAAGTCAAACGAAATTTGGTGCACATATTTGTTAGGGTAATGGCTAGAACTGATCAGATTTTGTTAAACATCCTATGAATATTAATGAGCAATTTATGTAATTTAAATTTTCCCTAAATTTGGTTATAAATCGCATGGCACAACTGAAACTGTTGGAAATTCTTGTTAAATAAATCTTTTGATACTGAGGAGCGAGTTTGCTGCCAGAACGCATTGCATTTGTTAACATAATCAAGAGAAAAATAAATGCAGTTAGGTTGGGCTCTGTATTCAGTGCTTGAATTGGGTCAATTTTTCTCCAATTTCCCGACGTTGATTGGCTTCGTTCTAGACAGTTCAAAGTATTCGGGTTGATTGTATTAACAGGTATGTATATCAAAATATATATCGATAAGTTTCTATCCAGATTTGATTTTTAGATTTCGAGAAACCAGGTGAATTTGAGAGCCATGGAAATTCACTTCATTATGATGACATGCATCGCGAAATTCTGACCCGAGTGTTACATAAGATGTTGCTGTAAACGAGTTGTATAGAATCGAAGTATAGACCTGTATCATGCTTACCATGAAGTATGTAAACTTTCCGATGCGTATCAGCGATGTTCCGAGGGTTTGTTTTTGTTTGTTATTTGCCATGGAAACGAGTGTGTATCCCGGGTATGTACGTTAGGGGATCGCGAAGGCCAAGTGAAGTCGAGGACGGCAAGCTTTCCTGTACTGAGAATAGCTAGAAAGCATTTAAACAACGTTTTCAACGACTAACTTTTACTGGGGCTTCAAAAATCACAGATATCGAGCTAAATTTCTTGCATAATTCATGAAATTGTCAGTTGCGTTAATTTGACCTGATCGCACATCACGTCATATCACGTCACGTCACGTCACGTCACGTCACGTACATACGTGTAGTTCTACTAATACTATGCCATTGAATTGTACACTCTAGTGTTATGCGGTAAACTATCGACAGTGACGGGCATTTTCTTTTCGTATACTTGAAATTTCATCTTTTCCACTGGTTGTGAAGACATGGCTTTTCTGTTTATTTTCAGAATAGTCGCAAGACTAGAAAACACTGCATTCAACTCCAGTTTATGCAGCTTCCAACTTTCTTTTCCAAGTTTGGAATTTTAATGTAATATTCAAATTTGATATAGATAATACTGTGAATCCATCAAAGAATGGCCACTCTAATGACAAATAGTAAAATGCATTGATGTACATTGGGCATAACAATTATAGATTCATGATACTAAATAAAAGTTCATTATGTTAAAATGATACCAATAAGCAATCCTAACATTTGTTCTGTATGCATGGGTAAATGTATGTATGTATGTGTGTATATCTCTGTAAATTTGAATAATTTCATTTCAAAAGCCATTACACCTGTTCCACTATATATTTAGACTGATATCACAAAGTCCTTCCGGATTTCTTATAGTTTGGCACACCTTTTTGCTAATTGAGGGGTATATCATGTACTATGACCAAGACTTTTGCATTCCAAAAATTATTGTGTGTAGGAACAAAAAACTCAAAACTACCGTTACGGAAGGCATTAAGTTTAAATCTGAATTAGATAAACTCAAATCTACAATTAATTTGACCTAACAAGAGCTAAAATTAGATATATCTCAAACTTATACAAAATATTTTAACTATTATATTGTATTTAGACAGACAGACAGACAGACAGACAGACAGACAGACAGACAGACAGACAGACAGACAGACAGACAGACAGACAGACAGACAGACAGACAGACAGACAGAAACAAAAACAGGGGCAGAGTCAGAGACATACAGACAGACATAGAGTCTCAAGCTTCCTCATCAGCAATGTACATTGTAGCGGGATATATTCGATGTTTACATTATTAGTATCAAAGCGGAGTTCAACAGCTCCGCTTGTACACAAATCAAAGTACAAGCCTGAAATGTACACCTAATCATTGTAAATTTCACTTGACAGTGACACCTTTACAGTCCATAGCGTGTAGGTTTTAGTTACTGCAACTGTCCCTTGCGAAATAATATTCTAGTTTTATGATTAAATTTAATGAAACTGCTCCCAGAATGTCATACAAATCACGAAATGTACTTCCTTAATAGTTACCTACATCTGCTCAGAAGCCCATAAAAATGACCACTGATGGTTTTTTGTTATCTAAACTGTAGCTTTCTACAGGTACCTATAATGACTTTTTAAGGGATATCGTCCAAATTTGAATGTTTGTTCTTAAGAATGTCTACGAAATGAAACATGTTGTTTTTTACTAGTACGAGTGACAAATGTGGGATAAGAGACCCGATACACAGACCAAATGAATAGCACTATGGTGTAATTGTTTGGTGCACCTAAGGTTGTCGTTGACATCGTAGCATCGTAGCACTGCTATGTGGAGATGTTACATTAAATTTAGTACATATATCAATATAACTACAGTGATACTATTATAGCAGTTATTGGCTAAATAAGTATGTGTCTCGGGTTCTGGTTGACCAGTGCAATTTTAATAAAATAAATACATGTACACTTTCAAATTTAACTTTCAAAGTGACAGCTTGTTAAACTCTCTTTTCTTTTCTATTACAGATGACATCGACAAGGTGTCAAAGATACGTCATACTCGATCACTACTTTTCCTTAAAGCAAAAGTTCGTACTCTACGAATGACAATCTTAATTGTTCTAGGGTTTGTCATCAACTGGACGCCATACTACATTATGGTAATCTGGTATATGTTTTTCGACTACCAATTAATACCCCACGTGGCATTTGAGGTGGTTTGGTTATTTGGAATGTCAAATTCGATGCTAAATCCAGTCGTGTACGGCATATCAAACCTACGGTTCTGTAGGAAACGGAAAACGTCTTATACCGTGGGCCTACGGTCTCACAACTTCGATCGCAAGTGTTCAACAGCTCCGCAATCTGCTGGGCACTCAAACTCGAGCAACAAAAATTCAGTGCTGATGTTAGCAACTACCAGACGAATGTCATACATACATGCTCAAAGAGCAAATTATTACTCAAAGGACCGGAAATAGATACGTCATGGGGGAAAAGGCAATGACGTCACCACACATGTTAGCTTTTCGATGATTAAAGGTACGACGAGGAGAGTTTTTTAAAGAGCCCAGGTTGTTATTTGGAAAACTTAGCAGGTCACAGAATATCATGTGTACTGTACATTCTATCTACATATACATAGACACACCTTGTCATTTAACAAGATGACTTTACATACTTCGCATCAAAAGAACAGGAATATCCCTGTTAGATAGACATGTCGCCCCGTTAACCAAACATGTATAGGTACTGAAGAAGACAACACCACGTGCAAAGACAGAAATCATCACACCGCGGCTGGAGTCGTTGTTCACGCATCTACAAAACTGTTAGAGTGTGTTCCTTTAATTAAAAGTGTATTGAAACGAATAACCGAAGTATTGTGACGGCTGGGCTTTTGCATAAACTAGGGTTTCTACACATTATATATATCATTACTCAAATTCCTCTGATTTTTACGAGGACATATATTTATAAAGTATCAGAACAGTGGAAAGCGTGTGTACTTTAAATCTAGAAGGCTTTCACAGGTAGTAAAGCTATAAGTGTTGATTAGTTTGGCTGTTTGCTACGTCATACCACAGTCTCACACAACTTGATCATGTAAACGTTATTTTAATCATACCACAGAGTATGTTCGTTCACATCCTTTACCGGATGAGTATGCAGATTCAATGCATGTACGCAATTTTGGGGAGCGCTCAATTAGGATAGAAGTGCGCCCCCTCTCCCCTGTCCGTCAACTTGACATTCTTGTTAACCTCGTTACATTGATCAGTTACTCATTCGATACCCATCAGTGTGGTCATATCAATCAAATTTACTGTGTGGCCAGTGCTGTCACCGGAAAGTAAAGATGAATATTTGGATGTTTAAACATGTTTAGTACACCTCGACGTTCTTACACAAACTGTCATTGGTCAGAATGGAATCACATGATCTTCTTTAAATAGACTATTGCCGCGCGGTGATATTGTCCGCGCGTGCACAGAGACAAATCAAATGCCCAGCACTATAACCCTCTGGATTTATTTCAACCGTTGCGCATGTTTATCCAATGTTGCGCGCTCGAGATGACAAAGTAACAGTGAGACACACAAGCTTATTTCTTGCAAATTACAGATTAGCTGTGGGGACACTCGAGCTCCTCCTAATAATGCAGGCCATGTCCATATTCGATGCTTATCTGCAAGTACAATTCGAAATGCATCATCAAAGGGAACCTTTCTATCGATGACGAATGTGGATGGATTCGAATGAAGAGTAGCTATATGAATGATTGGATGAATGAGTGGAGTGTAATAAAATTAATAACACATGCGCTCGGGCAATATCACAATTTAATGCGTGCCTTCGGCCTGGCACTCTTCACCAAATTTTTGATGATGCCCTCGCATTCGGCTTTGGCATCATCAAATTTTTGGTAAAAAGTACCAACCCTTGTGCAGGCAATAAATTGTGATATATGTTTTATTATTTAACCAATCTACCAAGTCTATTGTAATAGTAGTAGTGTGCGTGTTGCTACTGTTTATACATCTCGACAGCACTGATTGTATTTATCTCGACATAAAACCCTACATAAAACCCTACCGCCAGTCTCACACAACTTGATTGTATTTATCTGGACATAAAACCCTACCGCCAGTCTCACACAACTTGATTGTATTTATCTGGACATAAAACCCTACCGCCAGTCTCACACAACTTGATTGTATTTATCTCGACATAAAACCCTATCGCCAGTCTCACACAACCTGATTCTCAACATAAAACCCTATTGCCAGTCTCACACAACTTGATATCTCTAATCCAATCATGTTCATCTCAATGACATTGGTCATTGTGTGGGCGCGCCTTGTATTAGACATTAGCATCATGAACTCCTATGTAAAATATTATTCAGACTGGACTATTTATTCATTTTATGTATTTACACCATAAATCATCCAATGACAAATATTGAATTGAAAAAATTGGTCATGCACTTTAAAGGCTATGTTTTCAATCCCAGGTTATCTCATTCGCGTTATCAAATCAGTGGACCTGGAGCCATATGGACTAAATGTGGTCATTCTTTTGTTCATGACCAACTTTTAAACTCTGCAAGAAATTGTCTTTCACGCCTAAATTTTAATCCTATTTTGAACTGGGTTTTAACATTTCCCATGCTATTTCATTAACAATTGTCATAAATGTTTACGAATCTGCCCAGCGTTGTGTGGAAAAACAACCAAGGAATTTACTCGTAGCTATCAGGTATTACTTGCTTTGTCTCGATTTGGTTTTGCCCATTTCATTTTGTTGATTGTGAAGATGCACATGGCATGTGTGTCGGATCACAACCAAAATAATAGGTATCCACAGTCTTTGTGTGCTAAAAGCATAAGTGATGTTAATTACAAAAAGGCACAGAGGTAAGACCTAATTTATTGATGTTTGTAAGACAAATATTAAATTTAACTATAGTTGTTTAATAATCGGATTTATCACTGTTCTTGTATGGGTATCATAATACTTGCCGTTGTATATTTATCATGATCGCGGTATAATACAGCAGAATATATCTGGTTGACGTCACTAGCACTATATCCATAGAAACAAATCCTATTAACTGCCATGCACTAATACAAAGTGCCTCTTATATCCAAATCTATCAGAAAGACGGGTCCTAAACTTATTCATACGCTTGAACAACAAGAAGAATATTGGAACTCTGAAACTACTCATTTCTTAGGGAATACATACGTTCCGATTCGACCTTTCTCGTCTGTCATTTCATGCCTGAAATTGTGCGTGAATAGGAATATTATTTGATTTAATGAAGATTGAGCTTCGACCTCTTAGTGCTTGTCGTCATGCAAAAAATTCTCTCAAAAAATCACATGGAGTTATAATCTTTGTGCCTGTATTCCCAAAAGCAGAACCTTCCTGTGACTCCTTGAGGCCATATTATTGTAGATTGTTTTTAATGCAAAGTTCGCGTTATCTGGAAGTCGGTGTCTTGTGAATTTCTGTACCATTCGTCATAGCATAAGTGATTTCACTTTTACTTTCAGGTCTGTTTTTCCTCTAGTACATGATTGTGAGCGATAAGGAAAATATCCTTTCCATTTTTTAAGTGCGAATAAACGTATTTGTTCAGGGTATGTAAGCATTAAAAGGATACTGTATGCTTACTCATGCATTTCCTTGTCACTGGGAGGTGAGAGATATCCTTGTGTTGTTTGTTTATCTATTTTTACTGAGTGTCGGTGCGTTTCATGGCCATAGAGTTTGAGATCAAATCTACCACATTGATTTCGTACACAGGATTACTTAGGGCATTGTATAAATAAAACATTTCTACGTGTGTATAAGACTAATATATTTCAATATGGCGGGACTAAACATGGACTTCTTCAAATTGTAGTTTCCTTTATTTGCAAAATGGGCTGATCTGATATCTGGTGCTCATTTGTGTTGTTTACAGTCAGTGCTTCTATATAAACAAGGCTAAGTTATTACGCTATGGTGTTAATGATTTCATTCAAATTAGGTCTGAAGAATTCACCACCGAACACCTCTCAGTAGAAGTACGTGCGAGCACATATTTGAATATCAGTATTTGAATGAAATAGCCCATCATTAACGTGGCCACATGGATGAAAATTGGCTATTTATCTGGAAATTTTCATTGATAAAACAACTCTACTATGTTTTGTACTTGGAAATACAATGTAAAAGAACATATATCAAATCCTTGTTTGTAACTCAATAAATTGCAAAACACTACGTACAGTAACAAATTTTTTATACACTTTTTAGTTTTGCAATTTATTAAGTTACATACATGGACTTGATATATGTTCTTTTATATTGTATTTTCGAGTAGAAAAGTATATTAAGGTTGTTTTATAAATTAAAAATTAAAAATAAATACTCATCCATATGGCCACTTTAAAACTAATTAGAATAGTATTTTGAGTGGTGTCTAAGCAATGGCGTCCATAGTCTTCAGGATATACCAGAGTGTAACTTACATGCAGTTAGTCACTCTTGAGCACGTTCCAATTCCTACATGTAGAAGATTCTATCTTCTCGCCTTGAAAGTGACAAGTGTAAAATAGCTTTCCAGATTACAATGTACATATAACAGTATTCGTGATGTAATTATGGTTTTTCATTTATTGACAATTTAAGTAAAAAGATGTGCCTTTGTTTGCAGTGAAGTTGTATTTGATTGCAAACAAGCAATTATGTCAGTAGAGTGTGTATTTCAATATTTCATCTAGAATCAGTTCAGAAAAAGACTACTAATGTGTACATGCTTTAGCATACAATGTTGAGTTTAGTAAAATATTTTACACATTTACAATTCACCTAATCAGGTATATCACGAAAAGTATGTAAGAACACCATAAGCATAAGTTTGTCCTTTATTACGAGAGAGCATTTTCGTACTTTGGATATATTTGTATGATATACAATGTATATGCAGTAGGTTTTGAGTACTGATATTGTAATGGTGGATAAAGTGCATACATACATACATACATACATACATACATACATACATACATACATACATACATACATACATACATACATAGTATACATACATACATACATACATACATACATACATACATACATACATACATACATACATACTTTTTTAATAAAGTTCGATAATCAACACCCCAGTTCAAAACTCTTGCCCCAAAAATTTAATTTGGCCCCTTTTAGATCGTAATCTATACTCTTATGCAAAGTTGCATGCACATTTCATGAATTGGGTAGTTTCACGGATGGGGTGTAACATATACACCTGAGCGTAACCTTTTGAATTGAGTACATCTGTCGAGACAATCTATTTTTCCAGTACAGTTGGGTGAGTGATTGTATGGATGTACGCATGTATGTTTGTAGTATATCCACGTTCAATATCAATACTTTATCTTAATTCTCATTATAACATTATAAGCTTTGTATATTTTTCTATATTGTATATTTCTCACGACCTTTGTATAATGCATTGACGTTAATTGACTACAACACATCAGCAGCCTTAATATTGTAATATTTCTTTGCAAAGGAATTAAAAAGTATTGAAAGGGTGGACCCTGATAGGCCCAATGACACGTCCATGGAATTGACATGAAATCGATAACTGTGCAGTTTGGTGAATTGATCTTTCCAATCTTTGCTATGGCGGTGCTCTACTTCCTGCCTGTGTTTACATTGAGGGTATACATGATGTAGGCTAGTCGCTTAATCATAGAGCACGCCTTTCCTCGATGTCTGAACAATACGAAAAACATCCCTGGTTTACACTTCTACAGAATAAAAAGGGGCAAAACTGTTAAGAAACGGTACTATGAGGTGAAGATACCCCCAGTTTGAGCGAGGGTGTTGTATTCTCAATTTAAAATTTCCTGTTTGGGGATTGAGGGAGTGTCACTTTTTAGCATGGGGGACGGGGGGGTTCACATTTTATGCCACAGACTGGGCTTGATTTCCCCCAGCCCTCCTCCCCCCCCCTTGTAATGACTGAAGTCGCCCTTATATCCACAAAACCAAAACACCGCTATACACCCACTTGTGTTACCTATCACAATCAACAACTGTTACAATAGTTTTTAGTTTATGCATAGGGAACTGGAGGCGAATATGCAATTATTTACATACACGTCTAGCTTCTGGTAAGAAGAAGAGGCATCCTTCTTAACATAGGGGGCAGCGATCATTTGATTGATTGATTGATTGATTGATTGATTGATTGATTGATTGATTGATTGATTGATTGATTGATTGATTGATTGATTGATTGATTGATTGATTGATTGATTGATTGATTGATTGATTGATTGATTGATTGATTGATTGATTGATTGATTGATTGATTGATTGATTGATCGATCGATCGATCGATTGACCGACTGATTAATTAATTGGTTGGTTGGTTGGTTGGTTGGTTGGTTGGTTGGTTGGTTGGTTGGTTGGATGGTTGGTTGGTTGGTTGGTTGGTTGGTTGGTTGGTTGGTTGGTTGGTTGGTTGGTTGGTTGGTTGGTTGGTTGATTGATTGATTGATTGATTGATTGATTGATTGATTGATTGATTGATTGATTGATTGATTATAAGTGTGATCGAATGTTTGTCCAGTGCAAACTGTTAATGATGTAAGTGATCTCTCTCCAATTATAAGATTAGGCGTGTTTTAACTTAGATAAGAGGAGAAGAATGGACAAGGCATCTTTATTTAGTCAATAAAGAAAAGAGAGAATTACCTACAGCCTCAGACTTTTAGTGGTCTGAGATATAGCTGAGAGCAAAGTAACCAGGGAAAGAAAAAGAAATAGTTTTAAAACTCAATGAGTGAATTGATCAATATCACACACAAAATAAGTTATATTGCACCACAAAAATTGATTATTCAATCGATCAATTATTCAACCAAATAATAAATCAATCAATAAATCAACCGATCGATCGATCATTCAATTACATGCTCGCTGCCCCCTGTTGATACACCTTGAAAATAAATTACACTCCAAATTCAGCTTTATTGGGCATAAAACATGTAAATCTTCACTTACATGCCTCTAGTTCCCTATGCTTTGTATCTATATTAGTTTGTCGATAGCTTGATTTCTGTAGTAGCACTTGTACGTTTTGTTCAGTAAATGCTCAAAAAATGAATTGTTTTGAATACGTGAAAACGACAGAAGTAAGTTCATTGTTGTCCGTTTTGTTCGTGTGAACCCGTCTTTATTACCGTAGAGACAGCTAGTTCCGCTTCTGTTAATAGCCATTCTCATAATGAGAAAATGTTGCATAGTAATTAGCGAACGATTGACACACATACTTGAAAATCAAGCTAATTAGACTTGGAGTTGGCTGGTAGAGATTGAGTTATTTAAATATATAATAATTTCCTTATATTAGTAGCGGCAGCAACATTACTAAGATGATATTATTCGCGTGTTTGAAACCACGAAAGCCTGACTTTTCACTTTGCGCTAAGCATTGAACAAAGTCGGAATAGTCAAAACGCATTTACATCATGTTTGAAAAGAAAAATGTAAATTGTCTAATGACGTAATTTTTTACAATGTATCTGCCTAACCGAAGGAAATATACGCTTCAAAAGAATTGATTGATGGTTTATATAATCTTAATCAAATATAACATGGTGCTTGTTAATTGACACAACAAAATATTTGATCATTGTACGTTTTATCACGGTTTACTCATGGTTATTATTGTATTATTTGAAATTAAATGTGAACATAGAAAACGTTGCTTTCAGATTTGAATAGGATGTGCTAGAAAGGATACCAGAAAGATAACATTGGATTAAATCAGGTCTCAGTTGAATGTAACATGTGCTTCGTTGTTCTATATCTCTTTACAATTGAAGTTTTAGACATGTAAGTGCTCTGCAAACCTATTATAATGCAAACTACAAGCAAACTGCAAAGCAACAACATTCATTATTGAGGTCTGCAGTGTTCTACTTCAGTTCAAAATACAACCATTTGAAAAGTTATATTTTACCGATTGTTTCATTTTTGTTATTCAGTCGATTTTCCAAAGATTAAAACTTCACCCGTGGTGGACCACAGAACATGTATTAATTCAGAGAAACTACATGAGAAATAACTATTTTCTGCTATCGCACCAATAATTGTATTACCAAGCAAATATTTACATTGTATTCTCCTATCGTGTGGATATGTAAATGTCATGTACATGTATGTAAATTCTATTATTTTGGAGGTGCACTGTACTGTCTTCTGCCTATGACCGATACACAATAAATTGTTCTCATTTGACTCAACTTGTTTGAAGTTAATTTTCCTCTTATCCTGTGTTCATTGATACTGTCATGACATGAATAAACTATTTTCATGTATATCATCAGTCTTCTGTAATTCTTCTCAGTATTTGTGTCGTATCAGAGTAAGTTTTCCTCCCTGACAGATTTCCAACTGGAAACTCTAAAATCTGAAATTAAATCTCTCAAATTTAATCCTCGGGGATTATAAGTAAATGATTTATGTTTGTATCAGTTGCAATACAAACGAAGTCTCACTAGATTTTTGGGCTGCTTATTTTCATGACCGGTTATTACAATCAGAATTCGGTAATAATTCATCTTCACCGCGGTAGTCCAGTTGCCAATGGGGAATGAACATTGCAATGCGAGTTATATAAAAACAAAATTGCAGATTCTACCTCAGAAAGTTGTCCTGATAGCTGGTTTTTCGGTTTTCTCGCGACATAACAAAATGCCCAAGGATATACATATATTATATCGTAAGTATAAGTGTGTGTAGCAGAGCATTATAGACTTTAATTCAAAAGAATAACGACTTATAACATCTTTATTCTTTTGAATTAAGTGTATATATATATATATATATATATATATATATATATATATATATATATATATATATATATATATATATATATATATATATATACTTAATTCAAAAGAATAAGGATGTAATAAGTCGTTACTCAGAGTTTCACGCTTCGAGCGATCATCAGACAACTAAATAGTGATTGTCAAAATCGGTACATACACTTAATGTTTGTATGTATATACTAGTATTGCGTAACAAGATGGTCGGACTAAACTATTCCTTACGGTGGTTTACTTCTGTAGTTGGCGAGCGAGTATTTGCCTTCATGGCGACATTTCGAGACCAGTTCGGATTTTTTGTTCAGTAATATAACATTTCGAGACCAGTTCGGATTTTTTGTTCAGTAATATATTCTTATCAGCGTTGATTATACAAAGTTTCTCAGTTAAACAGAGGTTACAACGTTTTCAATGCTGAAAAGAATATATTACTGAACAAAATAATCAAACATGCAAAACAGGACAGGAACACTGTTTTGTATGACAATAACTACTGTCTTCAGTATTTAAAGTGTCACAGAATTTGATTTGTTGAAATGGGTAACTTTGCCCAGTTCATGAAATAGTCAATCGTGTTGCCCAGGTTATGAAGTGGGTATGGTAAGATATGCCCAGTGCATGAAATGAGCATCTTTTATAGGACACACACAAAATTGAATAAGAATCAAACAACTTTATTATCATGTATTTACAAACTCATCACTTCACAATTCTTATTTTATTATAATTCAGTGTAGCTTGTGTTTTAATACAGTTCGATAATCAACACCCCAGTTCAAAACTCTTGCCCAAAAAATTTAATTTCGCCCTTTTAGATCGTAATCTATACTCTCAATTGCATAAGGTAGACCATTTCATGAACTGGGCAAAATTACATTGCACATTTCATGAATTGGACAGTTTCACGGATTGGATGTAACATATACATATATATAAACAAAATATTGTCTTTCAACTAGAACTTTGCCTGTGTAATCCACGGCAACCGAAAAAAATGCACAAATAATGTTTTGTTTACCAATTTTGATACATCCATCTTTTGTAGTTAAATGAACAACAAAATGAAGATTTGATACTTGTTATAAAACAGGTCACATTATACAATAATCGCCAATAGAGGGCGCGGTCCAAGAGAGAGAGAGAGAGAGGGGGAGGTGATTCATATTGCAAACGTCCTATCAGAACCTTTATTTCACAACCAAGTCATTCGCAGAAAAACTAAACGTATAACAGCTACTTTTATCACTGTCCAAATAAAATATATATCTAATATACAAAACGTCACATCATGTGCACAGGAGAGAAATAACAACAGGGATCAATGTTATTATATTTACTTGAAATCCATATTTTATTAATTCTACATGTACAAAGTTAACATTATGACTGTCTAAAATACGTTTATATTAACTTTAACGCTCAGATAAAGTTACAGTAAATTCTTATTTATGTACGTATGGCTAGTAAATGAAATATATAAAGTATCAAAATGTTATTCCAAAGATGCTACTCGATTTATAAGAGTGTCTTTTCTCTTTTCATCACACCGTGTTAAACGTCTGTGACATTCGCTAAAAAGATGAAGAGATAAGAAAGAAATCGTACTTTTAGAATCCGCGAATATATATATATATATATATATATATATATATATATATATATATATATATATATATATATATATATATATATATATATATAATAATAATAATAATAATAATAATAATTTATTTTCTTAAAAAGCGCACTACACTGCGTCTCAGTGCTCTTTACATTACTAAAAAGACATAGCTGATAAAAAACAGATTTGACAACAACACTCAACAAAAGCAACAATAAAAGCAGCTATAACATAAAATTCCACAAATCATACATCATAAAATTCCTTAAACAAATGGGTCTTGAGACCACGATTAAATGACTCAATTGTAGAGATCGAGCGAATGCTAAAAGGAAGACCATTCCAGACAATTGGAGCTGCAATCGTAAAAGCACGGTGACCGTAGTTTTTTGTTGTATAAGTTGTATCACGTCTTGATAAGGTTAATTTGTCGGATGAACGGAGTGTGCGCTGTGGGGTGTAACTGTTTATATATATATATATATATATATATATATATATATATATATATATATATATATATATATATATATATATATATATATATATATATATATATATATATATATATATATATATATATATATATATATATATATATATATATATATATATATATATATATATATATAACTCGGTGAATATCCATCTGCTAAGACAGTGCTCTATACCGCAGTGGCAGAGCGTAATAGTTTTGGTAGTACTGGAACTCTTTCTTGGTTGTAACTCGGAGTTTCGCGTATTGTGCGATCATCAGACTACCTATATATATATATATATATATATATATATATATATATATATATATATATATATATAATTGACTGGATGTAGATAAAACCACATAAAAGTGCTCAAGTAGTAGAACAGTCCTAATAATTTATTCAATCCTAACGTTTTCAAATCAATATTCTTTCTCATAGGATATCAAGGCAAGATATATAGTAGGTCATCACCTGACTGTATATCTAAATGTTATGGATTAGAACGACACACTGCAAGTTATAATGAACGGTAAAATACACGAAGAAAGATCTAAAAGTCACGCGCACCAAAAAGAACCCTTTAGAACACGCCTGAAGGATAGAATAAGCGTAATTAGATATTAGGGAATGGTGTAAACAATCTGTTAATTCCATGGGGTTCAAGCGTACGTTCCGAGATAGAAAATGATTTCCTCTTCCTTCAACCTCAATTGATCTCCATTACCAGGAACCTTACAAATTCCTGAAATAGACATATCTGATACACTATGATCGTTAGAAATAAAATGCACAGATACAGGATAGTTACGATTCTTTTGTCAGGTGAGACGGAACGAAGATGTTCCACGAAACGATCACCAAGACGACGTACAGTCGAACCTATATACAATAAAAGCACAAAAACCATATATATATATATATATATATATATATATATATATATATATATATATATATATATATATATATATATATATATATATATATATATATATATATATATATAAACTCAGTATATGTAGGCAAGAGTGCACAATTGAGCACTATATATAAAATATTATTTATGAAATAAATACATTAACGCATACTTCGTTTTTTTTTAAATTTTCACTCAACGTTTTAAATGTTACAGTATATAAAAGATATCAATACATCTAATCTTACGATATAACTTATCATAATTCATAACAATATTGGTCTACTAATTTTAAGATAGTTATTAAATATGAAAATGTGATAAAAGAAATATGCAAATTTCTTGAGAAAAATGTGGCTTAATCTATTAATATAATACTGGACTGTTTAATGTATGGGGGGTTGAAAACCCTTGCTTTCTTTCTTTATTTAAAAAAAAACGATCTAAAAATTAAAAATGGAATGTGTTGAAGATAGGTAAGCCCTTTCTAAACGTTATCATGGGTAAAGATTGACAAAATGTGAAGAACCGTCAACGAACAAGATCATCTCTTAATTGAACTGAACGGCGATGACCACCGTTCACCAGCCACATTACGAGTATTTTCTTTCTCTTGTTCTATCCAACGTTACCCACCCTGTACCTCACAGTCGACCTGCTTTCTAATGGCCCTAGCTACAACCTTTGTACATGCCATATACCTTCATTATTTCTATTTATTTCATTTTATTTTATTTTATTTCAAAACATGCCATCACTAGATAAGGTCAAGTTACCAAGCAGGCGAAAAGGTTATATATCCGTTCAAAACTTAATAGACTATACAAACTTTAGTACATTGGGTAAAAAGAAGTAAAACATCAATACATACCATTGTGCGCTTCCCATGAAAACTTTAGTTTCAAAAATGACCTGTATACTCGATCCTTACTGCAATATTATTACCGTAAAATTTAAAGCTAACCACGTTCAACCATATATTTTTGTGTAAAGCCACGTTGTAAAAAGAATTCTGTAGAAGATGTTGTAACTTTTATCAGCTTTAACTTTATTTAACGACAAACTGGAAAATAATCACGGGCAACAGTAAAAAGGGAATATGACATGTCGTGATTTCAGATGAACTGTATTGATGCATGTATGGTTTGGCATGAAGCCCTCAACACTAGATTTTAACATCTTGTCATTTCCATGAAAATCAAAGTCCTTTAATTCTTTTCAAACTTTGTCTTGTGAAACTTTGCTTCGTCTTGTGACTTGTCTCAAGCAAGGAAATCGTAAATCTTTCATTTTACTCTTTTGGCGGCCATATTAGACTCTAAGTTGAATAAATTGTTATACATGTATCATGTTGACCTCTTTTCAAAAGGTGTACAGTGACCCCAGATTTTTTCTAATTTTTACCGAGAATAGGTTGGAGTCTTCTAGAAAGAAACGTTGATTTGAAAAGGAAATGGCAAACTCGATTACGATTGGGAGATAATTTTTGTAAAAACAAATCGACTTATAACAGAACACTTTACTATGTGCGTTACATGAATGACTTGCCGAAATGACTTCGCATAGAGAGAAAGCCCTGTTGAAATGAAAAAGGTAATCGCAATTATTGAAGACTATGGTTTCATGACTGTTGTTACGTTTATGGATTTTCATAACACGAAAATGTTACCATGACAGTGACCGAGTTAACTTTTATATATTATGTTATCAAACTTGTGGTCTTTGATCTAGCGCCCTCCCACCTCTTTCTTACATATGTAATGAAAATTGAACATATCTTTTGCTTTGTGAACTTTAACGACTGAAAGTCCCGCTTCTTCTAACATTTTCATGGCATCCTCTTTCCCCCACATTGTGCCCAGGCCTTTGCCGTCGAAGTACAGTGATACGGGCATACAGTGAAACAAACTGATAACATAACCGTGCTGGGCACGAGGGTTGCCGATATTCTGAACGGGGTTACTGCTCACTGCTAACTCGACCATCGAAAACACGCCGCGAGATTTCAACACGCGGTTTGCCTCTGAAAGAACAGTGTCCGGACTTGCTTGGTCGTGGATGCAATCGAGGGCTGTGACGTAATCGAATTTCTGCGACCATTCCTCCGGCAGTGAGGCTGCGTCATGTGCAAGAAAAGAAGTGTTGTTCAGTCCCATTCGGTCACTTTCGTCCTGGGCATACTTGATAGCATCGGCTGAGATATCGATACCATAGAAATAACTCTTTTGGAATCTTTTGGCAAGCATTAGAGGTACTCTGGCCCTGCCACAACCAATGTCGAGAACGGTTATGCCAGTTTCTGCGTAAGAAATACAGTACATTCATAAACTCTGTGTGAAGGAACAGTGGTTGAAAGCATCAAAGTATACGTACAAAATGATTCAGAGAAAAGACGGACGTAGAAGAATAATAGTTGACCGAAAAAGAAAGTTACTACAGAGACGTTCGACGAAATTCCAAAATGAAATTCCAAATGCATAAAACAGTAAATGACGACCAATCACTATTGCCATATATTTCTCGACGGAACAAAGAAACAATGAAAGATGCTTGACTGTTTATGGGCCATTGGAGACATATGTTTGACATTCAAGTCGCTGGTAGAAAAAAAAACACAACGGAGGATGATATTCTGATTCACTAATGTAGAAAACGAGCTTACCAAGTTGTTTTTCTAACCCAGGCACTGCAGGAACAAAATCGGATAATAAAGTTTGACTGTGCATAACGCAAGACATGTGATCCATAAAGGCTTGAAACATTGGATACTGGTCATAGGACACACCTGTAAGATAAACAAGACTCTATAAAGAAATTGATAAATTTAAACGAGGGGAGGTGGTGTGGGATCTCAAGTTTACACAAATGGTGGGCGCGGGGATTCAGTATAGTTTAGAAAGAAAATGATTTGCAAATTACAATTTACATAGATAAGAGTCATTTTAAATTACACCTGAAAATTCTGAAAAGGTTCATTTTACGAATCAGGGAGATAATATTTTCAATAAATTGATGAAGTGATTTAGAAAGAAATATATGTTAAGTCTTACAATTATAAAGTACAACGGACATCAAATTACCAAGTCCGATCTTTATTTGACTTTTGTAGTTTGCGGACAATGCGACAATGAAATAAAACAAAATAACGGAGATGTCGCGATTACGAGTTATGGAAAAGAAACCTTCCCACTTATCCACCCACCCTCTTGAATGTTATGCTATTTAAACGAAAACAGAAAAGTATCGACATGCCAGGGTATTGAGGGCGTTTGTCTTTCTTCGTAAATTGTTGTGTGGGATTACAAATTTCAGTCTTCAGTGAATCTTCGTTGAATGATTGTCTACGTGTACAAATGTGAGCAATTGATCATTTTACTCTTTCGCCTCGGTTCATTTATTACTAGGTACGTTTCAAATAATACTATTGACGAATACTGAACACGCTAAATTATTGGGATTGTAAATATATTCCGTGACAGTTCACTACACATGATGGCTGTTAAATAATTAATCATGTCTTCCTAGGCACCACGAGTCTAAGTCCCCTATATCTCTACGCTAAAATTCGATACCACTTCATGTTACAACCTGTTGGGCAAATAGCTATCTTAAATAACACATGAAATGCCATGTGTTTTTTATCGTCCGGAAAGGTTAACAATAAAGAGAACAAAAGACACAACACTTCCATCTAGCAATGTACCTTCAAGTTGTAAAACAAGCTTATCAACTTGAGTGGAAACTGTGGAAAGCCGGCGTCTAATTTTAATATTGTCGACAGAGCTACAGCCCAGCCGCATTATGCTTATAAAGCTTTTTACGTATACGTTTATAACAATGTTCGACCAACTGTATCTCTTAGCCTGTCTCGAGCTGTGCTGAAACTACCTAATAGCAGCAATTTTCTCTATTGATCAGTGTAATCTTTCACTCCCTGATGTTTAATTGTAAACAATTGTTGATAACTGAGACCAAGGCTGGATAGTCACTACACAGATAATGTGACACACATACTCTCTCACTTCACTCAGACGGTAAATAAACAACTCCAACATTTGATGTTAAATTAGCACTAGAACACAATATAACTTTACAACTTTGTTTATTATACCAGACTAGATATCCTCACGGTGTCACTATCCTGAAGACTCTACTTAAAACTGCAAGGGTGAAATGTACACTAATTAAACATCAGGAGTGAAAGATTATACTGTGATCAATAGAGAAACTTGCTGCTAATAGGTAGTTTGTAGCACAGCTTGAGCATGCAGTTGGTCGAACATTGTTGTATTCTGTTCAACGATTGAAGGAAAGAGAAACGACTGAAAGAATACAATGAAAAGTTAAGTTCACTGACCTTTTGGTCCATCGATCTTGAAACACTCGCTGACGTGTTGGTAGCCATCTGCAAGTGTAGGAAGTAGGCATGACAGGGCAGCCACATTGTGTTGTCCAGTTAGCAGAGGGCGGCGTTGTGGGGGAATGTAGTAGGTTTCCTTCTCAACGTTCATCTCAATGATTCTACCAACTACAAAGCTGTGCAGCAATTCACGGACATACCTGAAAAAAAGTGGGCTTTCATCAGTAAAATACACTGAAAGTTATTCTCAAAAACGATCCTGCACCTGTATATAAGAATTATGAAATCTGTAACTGTGGTCAACGTTTTAATGAAGTGTTTAGGCCTAAAAAAATAATTGTTTGGTTCCGGTTACCCGACCTCACCTAGCTTTTCACTGCCGACCCTAAACTTTTTTTTACGTATTCGAGAAAAAAATAATAAAATCGCAAAGATTGTGAAGTCTCAAGACAAATAATGGATGCGGAAACTGCCATCAACTTAAAAAGACACTCTTAGACTAAAACTGATCTTCCAATCTGCAACGGCTTTACATCTGATAGGATGAAATAAACAACACAGTGACCATTTGGAAAACAATGGAAAACCTGAACTAGACACTAACACAGAAAAGGGGAAATAAAATAAAATAAAATAAAATAAAATAAAATAAAATAAAATAAAATAAAATAAAATAAAATAAAATAAAATAAAATAAAATAAAATAAAATAAAATAAAATAAAATAAAATAAAATAAAATAAAATAAAATAAAATAAAATAAAATAAAATAAAATAAAATAAAATAAAATAAAATAAAATAAAATAAAATAAAATAAAATAAAATAAAAAATCTACCTACCAAACCTATTTTAAAATTGAGCGTTACCGGAACCACACAATTTTTTATTAGGCCTTATTAACCCTTCAGCGAGTGCAGTTTCAATTTTGGTGCGTTTATATCAAAGATATGTGAATATTGTTCATTTAGTTCATGAACGTCCACTTCAAGGTTATCTCTCTCGAATAAGTTTTTGTTCTGTCTTTCTTTTGTAATTTACCATAGACTCTATCAAGAGTTGAAGTGTCTGAAATTTAGAGATATTCTTTCACATTTCCCACATCATTTTCAAAGTATTTATTTCTATGTTTCTCATGACCTGATCGACCCTATATTTCTTCGATCGAGCAAAATAACTTTTACAATAGACTCCATCGGCATCTACGGCAGAATTAGGAAAGATCTTACTCCCAATATGATGAATTTAGATAGACAGGGCCACCCAAATCGCGGAATGACTTTTTGTAAACTTCCGTGGACCGCGGACATTTTATCTTACTGCGTACTTTGGACGAGTTATGACGGGTTATTTCTTCTATACGATTAACTAAAATTTATTTGTAATTGCAGTGGTGTATTAACATTCTTTCATGTATTCCTTGTTATAACAGGGAACAGTTACTTGCATTGTGTAGTGTCGCGTACGGACACAGAGCAACAACGTGCACGTACATATACTATGTTTTAGTACGGTTATTTGTGTTATCACCAATAATTTCTGAAAGTTTTTACTAAGTACCAGAGACTTTAATCTATTTATTGGTTGATCAATCGATTCATTCATTTGGGGGTGATTTAGCGAAAGAATACCAAACTAATTTACTGAATAATCGATTCGGTAAATAGTTTACGTTCTTTACATATATTTACCTACTTAAGGGTAAACCATTTGATATAGTGGGCTACAAGATTTTATCATTATCTATAAATACAAGATTCAAGGTAAGTCAGGTCAGTAACCTCTTTCAACATCACTGCTATCACTTAGTACAGACTCATCTTGCAAATCAAGGACTTTGATTTGTTCCACTTTATCTCTGATTCAATCACCCTCATTGACATGTAACGCAGATCAGCTACAGTACATATTCCTTTCTCACATGGACGATCATTGTAACTCAAAACCGAAAAACCCGCCTCTGTTTTTTTGACATTGCTGTGTAATGGACTTTGTACTTGACTGTTCAATCCGTTCCTTGTACGTTTATTTTTTCCGGATGAATGGCACTTCTCGACGAGCAACAAACCGTTAGCACCCAAGTATGAATTATATGGCTGTTAAGAATTAATAATCTAATTCGTTTGTTCAGTTTGATTTGATGGTAGTGTTTTGTTTTGTTTCGGCATGAGCTAACAGGTAGTGTAAATCTTTGACAAGAATCTTTAAAAGTTAAATGTACTTGTGGAAATTGACATCTGTAGCTAGTTTCCACACTTGCATCACACCACTTTGACATCTGTAGCTAGTTTCCACATTTGCATCACACCATTTTGACATCTGTAGCTAGTTTCGACACTTGCATCACACCACTTTGACATCTGTAGCTAGTTTCCACACTTGCATGACACCACTTTGACATCTGTAGCTAGTTTCCACACTTGCATCACAACACTTTGACATCTGTAGCTAGTTTCCACACTTGCATCACACCACTTTGACACTGCTAGTTTCCGTACTTGCATCACACCACTTTGACATCTGTAGCTAGTTTTCCGTACTTGCATCACACCACTTTGACACGGCTAGTTTCCGTACTTGCATCACACCACTTTGACATCTGTAGCTAGTTTCCGTACTTGCATCACACCACTTTGACATCTGTAGCTAGTTTCCGTACTTGCATCACACCACTTTGACATCTGTAGCTAGTTTCCACACTTGCATCACACCACTTTGACATCTGTAGCTAGTTTCCGTACTTGCATCACACCACTTTGACATCTGTAGCTAGTTTCCGTACTTGCATCACACCACTATTGAAATCTGTAGCTAGTTTCCACACTTGCATCACACAACTTTTTTATTTCATACCCTAGAAGCATATTCATTTCTGTCTTGAGTACCTCGGCATTTTTTTCCGAGATCCTCAAGCCATCCCCCACCCCACCCCCCACCCCCCACCCCGCTCAGATATCGAATTGTGTACCCCTTATTAATCAGCTAAATTCTGTCACCGCCTTTCATTCGACCAAGGTTCATTGATTTATTTATGAATCTTTATACGGCCTTTCTAACGCATGTAACTGTGTAGTTGATTCGACCTTACACCATTGTGAAAGAAGTATAACTTCAAAAAGAAGTTTATTAAAGTGTATCCAATTCAAGTGTCTTGACGTGGCTATAACATTTCAAACGTGCTTTTTTGTGTATTTCATTTGATCATAGTAGAAGTTTGAAATATGACGTGTATCTCATCACCTAAAAATAATTGCGATATAGGACTAGGTGATCTACCAAATAGAACACATGGTGTATAGGTATATATTTAGGAAACGACAATAACGGACCATCGGAAAATATTTACAGGTATTAGATCATCACCAAATAAACAACGTTTCTCTTTCAGGGTAACAACGCCGGGCTGGGTACTCATTATTACCACCTACCTTTCTTTCAAACCAGCTGCTTGTGCTATCTCATACGACGTTTTCGGCGAATCCATGACTTCGAACACACCATGTTGAACCGCTATGCTGAGAGCTAGGGCTTGTAGACCACTCGTTACAGTATTCTTCAGCCGCATGGCAAATTGCTGAGGCGATTCGTCTTCCATCATCACGGGAACTCTGTGACCATTCACCTGAGAGTTGTTGATATTGTTCTTCTCTGTTGTGTTCATCTTGCCTGTACGTTTTTCAGTAGTTTTGTGTAGACTTGTAGACTTATGTCTGGCTTCTGTGGCTACCTTCAGTGATGTAGCGTAGTAGACGGCTGTTGTGAGAATAGTCTTTGAACAGCGAAACGTGTTTCTTATAAAGCTTCTACTTGTTCTAGTTCAGTAATCACGCGTGTCGCTGAAGCACCGATTAAACACAACTCAACAAACCAAACAAGATGAACTCTTATATCCATGTAGCTGATGAATAACCAAGTAATTATCCAGATTGTTCGCTGAGGTCACCTTGTAACAATGCACCGTAAAAGGGGGTCATGCCCGGTTGTCGAAGGAATTTGAAACGTTCATGAGGAGGACATGCTAACAGTCACGTAGGAGATAGAGGAAAAACAGTCTATTTTGCATCTTTTTGTTTTATCACGAGTTACATGCGTGGAATAAAATGTGCAAAAATATTTCAGTGTAATGAATAAACAAATTCAGCGTACCCTGGATGTCATGTGATAAGACAGCGGTATACAAACAACTGCCTAGACACGTAAACAAAAGATGACTAATCAATACATCTGGGAATATTTGAATGTATGTAATGTACTTGGTCAAGGTTATAACCAGGGGTCGTAAACTGAATTGATTATTAGCTTTCGAATAAACACTTTCCGCTATTTTACTTCTACAAGCATCACAATTGATGGGTGTCTGAAATGTGCACGAAATTAGAATTGCGTTACATTTGTACTTTTATTTCGATCCCGTTACTGTGTAAAAAATTATTTTCGCCAATTCTGATATGGAACACAAGCATTGCAATCTATCATGTTGACACTTATATACTGACAACATCTATTTTTTGTTTCTGGTCATCACAAACTATAGCAACTGCAATTTCATACAATACTTGCCAAAACACAAATTAAAGAGCTCGAGTTTCTGTCACATCTTCTGAGATGAAATTTTGACAACCAGTTGTATTCTGTTTCTATGTACATATTCGGATTGAATAAAAACATCATGTTAAGATATATCCTTCAGAACATTTAATTCATGATTACACAATGTAACATCAAGGCAAAAGTATGTAGTGAACTTTACGAGTTTTAGCTGGATGCTCGTCGAATTGATAACTTATATACACACTTCGATATAGACTGACAGATCAGTCGTTGTGGACGCGGTCTAATTTCCCTTAACCCAAACATATGCAGACCGGTGACGTCATTACAGTCTAACTTCGATAGTAGTACTACTACTAAAAATAATAATTAATTAATATTATATAATATAATGTTGAACTTAAAAACTGTTTCACTAGCGATGTGTTCATTAGCAATAGACTGCTAGGTATACAGGTATTAGTGATATTTTGGTTATCTTTTTTATGCAGTGGTCCGTAATTCAGGGTCACCAAACACAACGGCTACCATCCGTGAAATGCCACACTGATAGGCTATGCTCAGGTGCAGCCAACGGGCAGATTTGTGGTTTTCATTAATTATGTTGTTTCAGACCAAAAATGATGTTTTAATAGAATCGAACCCCAAAAATGGGAGAGGGTGTTTAGCTCTTCTTAGTGCCCTCCCACTGGTGGTGACGGATATCTGCCCTCCCTCCAACTGGGTTTCAACTTGCCCGCCAGCCCACTGCCCACCCAATATTACGAAAGATTTACCCACTCCCCACCAGGAAAACGTTCGTGCTATCCTCTATGCAAACAATTCATTTGACGTACACAATGTGCACCCCTCCCCACACAATTTCATTTTTTTTCTTTCTCCCACTCTATCAAAATCAGGACCTCCCCACCGCAATTCTTCATTTTTTTTGCTCCCCTCCCGCTACCGATCGAAAAAAAATACATATTGCCCGCCCTCGATTTCAAAGAACAGCTTTTTGCAGGAATAGCTTTGGTGACTGCACCTGTATGCTGTCCGAGCGCAAAACTTTTCCAGTCGCCTATTCTGTTCCGAATCTTCTAGAAGCCCCCCCCCCAAAAAAAAAAGTTAATAATGATGAATTGCATCGTATGCAGAAGATAAGCTCTGCGAAAGACTCGTCTTCAGCTATATTCACTTATTTTCTCCATATACAATATACAAAAGGTCGAGATTTTCCACATCACTTGTTTGCATAGTCTACTCGACTGTTTTTCCCCAGTAACCTCGTGCCCTAGATCTAGATCAATGTCATGCTTAATGTAACAGTAGCTAACACCGTATTAAACGTTCATAGTGCAAACTACTGTAGTTGACATTAAATCTCAAAATTTAGGAGGGACTCGTGATCTCATTCCCTGTAAGCCAGCCCACTATACTGTTGTCTGAGTCTGTAATAAAAGGAGAGATATAACAGCCTGGAAACAAAGATGGATGGCTGTGTATGCAGTCAGTCTCCTACCCAGAAAGGTCTCAGAATTAGAGGAAATAGTGTTATAGTGTTAAAGTTGTCTGCTACTAGTACTAGTAAGTTGCGTTAACCCATAAATCCAGGGGCTTTTATAGTTGGTTTCTATGCAATCCAGGGCACAACTTCGTACTTGTATTCTTATACCTTTCCTCCTAGGCATATACAATCGGTTTGAATGAAATGAACAGGCAGGAAAACTAGACATGATTACAACGTAAATATCAGATTCTCTCCCGGATGGCATTATACATGAGCACCATGTTACTTACGGAGCAGCAATACAAAATAAAATAACAAATATGTCTTGAGTATTGTGTAACTTGGTCTACTTAATCTGCCGCTTTAGAATTCGTCAACCCACACGCGCATGACTGTCTGTTCCAGGCAGAAATTCTATGCGACGCGTAATTGTATAATTCTACGTGTGTCGTAGCGAGGTATCGGCACAGCCACGTGTCTTACTTGAAAGGACTTTGGTCATGTCAGATCTAAACATTTTGTGCATCATGTTTGTTTCATACAAAGAATTACGTAAACTTTGTTATTTGCTACCTGATAAATATTTTATCATCACCAGTATCCGTGAGATGTAGCATCAGAGAAGCAAATCATTGACAAATGAAGAAACCAATTATAATGTAATTTTTGTGTCCAAAAGATTGCTGCTGACATCACAATCGTGGAGAAACTGCATATGAATAAGCCCCGTCATCACCATATGGAGATTTTAAGAACTTTTGGAAGCTCGATATGAGGTTTGTTTGAGTACGTGATAAAAATACTGCTCCACATCTCTAGATACAAAGAGGGGGGGGATATAAAATCCATGTATAACAATCTTGCCCCGTTCGAGTCACGGTACGTAGCAAAAATACTCATCAAAAGGTTATTATGGTTTGCAGTGCATGCATGGCTGAACAAGATACCTAGATCACACCTTGTTTACAATGATTAGTAGATGTTTTCAACACATTCCAAATGCCACGTGATTAAAATACACGCTCGGTGTTTGCCACTTGTGCAAAGTTGAAATGAGGGTATTAAAAGAAGTAGAAAACAACAAACTTTTTTCCGCGGCCACTTCCCTACAAATCAAATGTGGAACAATTTGTATCAACTAGGGTCTTTCAGTAAAGTCATATACTCGTGACGGCAGTGACGTCATGATTGCGTACATATAAATCAGCTGCTGTCCAATTACCGAATCCCTTTGAAAAGTTAACATGGTTTAACGCAAATGACGTCAAAAGAACTGGGAAAGATGACAGGCTAATGCACTCTATCAAAGGTAGTGTACACATTTAGGGCTAGCTATTGACTATTGTTTGATTCACTGCTTTAAAATGCCATATGAATGTAAGCCATATATTTCAACATCTATGTATAGTGAAGTTGGTATATTGAAATATCGACCATATATCTAGGTTGTAATTGGAACGCCAAAAGTCACTAGCTACTATGTTGAAAATACTACAGGTTACGGGTGGCGTTATTGATATCATTTGTCAGGCTTGAAGTGCACGTTAACTCTAACGGAGAGTTTGTTCACAAATCTCGAATTCATTTAACTTCATTTTGTCCGTATTTTAGTCCTTTCGCGATATATTAGGGAGCCTTCAGTAATTACGAGGGGACGGGGATTAGGGTGAATCCCTTTTACAAATCGGTTCTCGGGGAGGGCCATATTTTAGAAAAAAATATAAGGGGAGGGTCACACTTTACTTTGACTCATTATATTTTATAATTTTGTATTTTGGGGGGATTTTGACACCCCATTGCTGCCACATTGGTTATCGTTAGGGGGTAGGGGTATGGGGTACCGTAATATTAGACTATGTCAATCAAATCACTGCCGACAACCATGTAGTGAGTTAATTGTCAGGTGTGATGTGAAGAGAGAAGATACAATGGTCTCACATGTAGAGTAAGACGGTAACAGCTGGGTAATATATTAGGGGTAATATTGTGGATATGATGTTGACCTCGGTTCAAACAATATCGGGGGTGCGCCAATCTAGTGTTTTTGGAGTTAATATTCTGGCCTTAAGCTCGGCCAATGAGATCCAAACACAAGTACTGATTAATACAGAGCCGATTTCACACACAAATTCACTCCGGTGGTAGGAGTTGGGAAATAACCAATACCTTTAAAACTTCCAACTTGGTGGCAGCGGTGGGATTAAGTCAAAGATACCGAGAAGATCAAGTTAATGCAGGGCACTTAGCAAGAAATCAGACAACAGGTGGTGGACCAAGAGATTCACAGAATGGCAACCAAGGACAGGGAAAAGAAGAAGAGCAAGACAAAAAGGAGATGGGGAGATGAAATAACCTGCATACACGAATACGAAAACATGGAGTAGATTGGTACGGAGACAGACGAGAATGGAAATTGCTGGAAGAGGGCTTCACTCAACACTGGATGAACATAGCCTCGACTAAGATAGCACAAGATGTGCATATATGGCCTAGGAACCAACCACATTCACACAGTGAACAGTTTTAGGTCACGACTGACGTCAGTGCCTGCTCTAGTAGTCACCAGTCAATCCTGCAAGGGACAGCTCTGACGTCAACTAATTTGCTTTATTTTAGACCTTATACGAACCATGTACCACGCGCGTGGACTATTCGGCCAGGCTGTGGGACTTCGCACGTACGAGATCAGTCAAATGTTACATCACCTGATGGTGTGTATTATCGTTTGAAACTGTGTAGGCTGTCTCGCTTTCTGTATCCACCAACCTAATCTGTAAAAGAATCAATAACTACCTTTCCTTAGCAAATTAAACGCTCGTGGGTCTACCTTTGATATGTTCATTTCTCTTGACATTTATATACTCTTGGCGTACGGAAATACCGCCTCAATTATAAAATCAATCTAACTTTATAGACCAGACTCTCAAAATAAAACCAACGGTATTGTAACACAACTTATAAAATCACATCTTGCCTTATTTACCAGACTCTCAAAATAAAACCAACGGTATTGAAACACAACTTATAAAATCAATCTAACTTTATAGACCAGACTCTCAAAGTAAAACCAACGGTATTGTAACACAACTTATAAAATCAATCTTGCCTTATTTACCAGACTCTCAAAATAAAATCAACGGTATTGTAACACAACTTATAAAATCAATCTTGCTTTATAGACCAGACTCTCAAAATAAAATCAACGGTATTGTAACACAACTTATAAAATCAATCTTGCTTTATAGACCAGACTCTCAAAATAAAACCAACGGTATTGTAACACACTTATAAATTCAATCTTGATTGGAAATGCCAGACTCAAAAATAGCGCAAATGGTATTGTAGCATGATGTACATTAATGCATTTTATCATTAAAACAACTAACTCTGTTGGCAGTATAAATTGCGCATGATAACGTTATCAGTGTCTTTTCATCAAATTTGTTTGTGGGGGGTCATTTTGCATTCAATGATTTACAATCTAGGTTCCCTAGACACCAATGGGAACACCCCTGCCAAGTATCAAATCAAACTGTCCTGTGTTTTCTGTATGTATGTATGTATGTATGTATGTATGTATGTATGTATGTATGTATGTATGCATGCATGCATGCATGCATGCATGCATGTATGTATGTATGTATGTATGTATTGTATTGTATTGTATATAATGTATGTAGGTAGGTAGGTAGGTAGGTATTGTATGTATGTATGTATGTATGTATGTATGTACTACCATAACGACCACCATGATAGCTGTTGGTTTCTCCTTTTCCCCCCCCCTCCCTTCCACCTTCTTTCCTCTCCACTCCTTTTTCCTGGCCCCATCCTTCTACTCCTCGTAATCCATGTATATATACGCAAACGCTGCCCGGAGCACACAGACACAATTTACCAGTTCATTACATTGGATTCAATGGATTCAACAGCTATGACATTATGTCTGTGTATACTGCCATTTCTGCCTGTGTTATTTGTTGATTTTCATGCTCCTTGGCAATTGGAGATGTTTGTCACTGCATTGTTGACAATTTTTCTAAGATATGAGAGAGGTTTGGATGGAATTGTTCGTTTGATGGAATTGAGGACAAACCTATAAACTGGTTTGGAAAACTTAAGTTAACCCGGTTGTTGGTCAATGGAAAAGCAGTGAAAAACAACAACAATTATATGGCCCGGATAACAACTTAGAATGCTAGGTCGCTGCATGCTCGGTCACTGACATATTTTAGTAAACAGACAACAATATTTACGAGATGAAGTACACAACAACCACTTTTGGCAACGTGATATTTTGTCAGGGTCACAAATCCATCACGGTTTTCCTTGTACAATCGATAATTCTAAACATCTATCAACAAAAGTAAAACGATGGATCAACAGTAATTGTCCGTGAATCTCAGTTCCCAGACATACTGGTATTGATGTGTTGTTTCCTTTTTTATTGTTTGTCATTCTGTGGAGATTGTGTTCTGCTAGTACGTAATTAGTTTAAATGAACCAAAAACTATATTTGTGACAAAGTAGATATTGGTAGAACAAATGTGTGTCTGTCTCTGAAAGCGATAAACTGTTTGTTTGAAGGATATCATAAGGATGGTCATCATCGGATTATTTGTATATTATATCTAGAAAAAACACGTGACGTTCTCCATAGGATGGCATTGGCTGAAACGAAACACTGCAAAAACGTGACCTAAAACACACACTCTTCTTGTAAATGTTGCTGTATCGCTTTTTTTTAATTTCAGCTATTTTGTTAGTACAATTCATAATTACCTTGTAAATCAAACGAAACTTTTCATTAATTTTGAAGTTGATGGGAATGTTGTTAATTGCACGAAACTAAGCACCGCATGAGTACTATAGTAATCGCTGTGAACGGGTCATGTTCATATCCAAATTGAACTATTTTCAACGTGACTGTTCGAATAAAGAGTTCACTAATTTAACACCAAACCCTTTCCAAAAAATAACGAATCGATCTCACCAGAAAGCACAAAAACGGTCACAAAAGCAACGTCGTTCTTCAGTGCTGAAGTGTTCGTGCGAAATACCGATCCCGTGAAAAATGACCATGCAATCTAGTTTGTGGTTCAAATGATATCGCTTGCCACTTCACACTTTGATTTTAATGTACGCGTTGTCCCTAATATCTAATAACGGTTATACATGGTTACTAAAATGTTGCAGAGTTTGCTTGGGTGGACGACATTTAGGTGCCTGGACATCGTAGGCGACAGAACTGGGATGGTACGAAGGATCACAGCAGAAAAAAAAACATTTAATTTATAAAACAAATACCTTGTCTCCATTGACCTAGTTAATTTAGTTTATAAGTTCACTGCATACGTGACCGATCACAAGTGAAATTATCAGCAACTTTGCTCAGAATCGTACTGATTAAAAACATGGTATCTCTAGCTATACATATTGAAAGGTATTAGACATGGCGGTTTTTGAAAGAAATGTTGTAAAACTCACTCCGTCTGTGCCGGGGCGGCCATGATAAACGTCATCGTGTCACATACTACCTCTACCCTAAATCGACATAGTAGTACTAAGTTAATATCGTGTCACATACTACCTGTATAATAATTAGGTATAGCAGTACTACGTTATCGTGTCACATACTACGTACCTCTATGCATTGCAGTACTAAGTTATCGTGTCACATACTACCGCTACCCTAGATCGGTATAGCAGTACTAAGTTATCGTGTCACATACTACCTCTACCCTAAATCAGTATAGCAGTACTACGTTATCGTGTCACATACTACGTACCTCTATGCATTGCAGTACTAAGTTATCGTGTCACATACTACCGCTACCCTAAATCGGTATAGCAGTACTAAGTTATCGTGTCACATACTACGTACCTCTATGCAGTGCAGTACTAAGTTATCGTGTCACATACTACCGCTACCCTAAATCGACATTGCAGTACTACGTTATCGTGTCACATACTACGTACCTCTATGCATTGCAGTACTAAGTTATCGTGTCACATACTACCTCTACCCTAAATCGGTATAGCAGTACTACGTTATCGTGTCACATACTACTTACCTCTATGCATTGCAGTACTAAGTTATCGTGTCACATACTACCGCTACCCTAAATCGACATTGCAGTACTACGTTATCGTGCCACATACTACGTACCTCTATGCATTGCAGTACTAAGTTATCGTGTCACATACTACTTCTACCCTAAATCGACATTGCAGTACTACGTTATCGTGTCACATACTACGTACCTCTATGCATTGCAGTACTAAGTTATCGTGTCACATACTACTTACCTCTATGCATTGCAGTACTAAGTTATCGTGTCACATACTACCGCTACCCTAAATCGACATTGCAGTACTACGTTATCGTGTCACATACTACGTACCTCTATGCATTGCAGTACTAAGTTATCGTGTCACATACTACCTCTACCCTAAATCGGTATAGCAGTACTACGTTATCGTGTCACATACTACGTACCTCTATGCATTGCAGTACTAAGTTATCGTGTCACATATACTACCTCTACCCTAAATCGGTATAGCAGTACTACGTTATCGTGTCATATAGAATGTATTACAGCAAATATAAGAAAAGTGAATGTTTTAGTGTAACATAACACAACTGACCCCCCCCCCCCCCACTCAACTCCTCCCCACACATCACATTTCAGAATTAACCAATTCAGTTGAAAATATGTGACTTTCTTTTTTAGATTCTGACACGATGTACTGACGCAAAGCAAATATCTGAGCTTTAAATCATATCCCTTCATTTTCGAGGAATGACTTTCGTTGTGTTAATTCTCCTTTTCTTCTTTGGTAGTTCGTTGAATTGTGAATAGTAATTGTATTAAACAAATACCTAGCAGATACCGTAAGAATATATCACATATAATGTACAGTTTAGAATTCCGGAAGCAATCTAATGTAACATGCAGTACCTTAATAGGGCAATGCAAACACCAGAATATAACCTAGCTGCCAAATAGCTAAAGACTACCACATATAGTATATATGCGTGTGATGGTTTGCATGTCCTTCAACTACCCCATGCAGTGGTACATTCTTGACTATAACCATGACCTTCACAAATAATCATCAAATGCCTGTGAAAGCTGAAATGAAATTCCATCTTATCTCAGAGGTAGACAGTACTGCAAATTAAAGATTGCTTTCAGGTTCTGTTTTGTCAATCTAACATTTGCATTTTAAAAGGGTTCTCGACGTGTTGACTTTGCAGAGTTATATTTCATTGTGTTACAAAATTGGATAGAATAGAGAGAATTGCAAAACACATACCTGGATTGCAAAATTTAGGTCGGCGAAACGGTTCTAACTTGTTCGTCGTCGTAAAGGGATTTTTGGCATACTGCCAAATTAAAATAAAAAATTAATGACTATATCGATTGCAGAAACATGGTATAGCTTGTCACTTATGCATCCCGTGTTATGACGTCATTTAGCTCAGAAAATGGCACCTTGATATAGTGATGGAAAATTCCCGAGAAGGTGACTTTGTATTGAAGAGTGATGTATTGAGCTAAGAACAATAAAGCAACTACTTCAACATTGCAGAGTGTCTTCATGATTTAAAAGAGAAATGTTTTAATTTAACGGGTGAAATGATGAATGGCAGCTTATTAAAACACTTTCAATTATTGCTCAGTAGTATGCAACGGTTCAAATATATTTTCTACACAAACGTCGAATTTGGTGAACTATTTCATTTAGGACATCTTTTCTAAAAGTAGAGAGACTGGAAAATGTGTCAGTGTTTTGCAAGGTATTGATAAAATTGAAGGTCCTAGTGATAAAATTGAAGGTCCTAAAATACACACACACACACACACACACACACACACACACACACACACACACACACACACACACACACACACCTACATACATACATACATACATACATACATACATACATACATACATACATACATACATACATACATACATACATACATACATACATACATACACACACACTTGTATACATACATACACACATACATACATACATACATACATACATACATACATACATACATACACACTTGTATACATACATACACACATACATACACACATACATACGTACATACATACATACATACATACGTACGTACGTACGTACGTACGTACGTACGTACATACATACATACATACATACATACATACATACATACATACATACATACATACATACATATTCGAGTATAGGTTTGGACACGGTTTGAGAAATCAAATAATTATGTGACAAGGAAATCTGGACAATCCGTGACACATTGCGTCCAGTAGATTAAGAAAAGAGGAAAATGAAGAATGCTAAATCGAAATTCACAATACATGTAATATGTGATCAATTTTGATGTAGAATATCAACTATTGATACATAAGAAATCTAATAAAGTGCGTATCTGTTACTTATTGGTTTGGTAAAATGAAATAGATACATTCTTGAAAGCCAGAGTACATATTTCTGAAGCAACGAAATATGCGTCTTGGACGGTACCGTAAAAGAGGCTGTGCTTTACGACAATGATGTAGCATGTGCAGTTTCTTATTGGTTCCTGAATATTTGCGCCGAACAGAGCAAGTGCACAGTAACTTGTAACGCGCTATATGTATGCATGTGACATACAAGTATTTGTAGTATTTGTGTTAAAACTAGCTGACTCGAGATCTGTATGCTTTAGGAAACGAGATAGTTTAAGTTTCCCAGGCCATTTTAGTCGGCAAGATAAAGATTCAGATTTGGAATGAACTACCAAGACACAAAATATAGCAAAATTGGGAACACATCAGATCTTAATGCACGAATTACAGTGTACGTCAACAACACAGGTTAACTCGATTGGTGTCTATTCAAATGCACATACGTGAGTCTTAATAATGGTCGGGCTAAATATTCACATCACAAAAAGGTCGGTGACCCAGGTTATATCTTATTCAAGTAGCGGTATCACTTTGAAGTAATCTAGTAGTACACTATAGCTCATTTGGATATGCAAGGTAATAAATTATTTTCGCTTTGGGTTAGAATTTGATTTACATGTCACTCCCAGGGTCTATGATTCTACTAT
This sequence comes from Glandiceps talaboti, assembly GCF_964340395.1. NCBI lineage: Eukaryota > Metazoa > Hemichordata > Enteropneusta > Spengelidae > Glandiceps > Glandiceps talaboti. Next base: position 24,735,107 of record NC_135560.1, on the reverse strand, counting down.
ACTGCGTTCTTAGAAACGTGCGGACGTTTCTTTGGGTTATCTAGGCACCTTTTAAAAAGTAACTTACGAATAGGATAAATTTCCTTTTTTTCTGAAGAAGTCTCAAGAACAAGAGTGCCGACCGTTCCTTGCATTAATTATGGTCTGAACGAGCAAGAGTGTATTTATGAAAAAAAAGTTTCATTAGTACTATTATTTTGACTGCTATGAGAAACAAGATAAATGATTTGTTATCGTTCAAAAGTCTTACCACAGTGCATAGTAAAGTAACCTAATTCCGTTTAACATTTCAATAGCCGTACAGTGTCATTCTGCTGAATATGCGTTGCTGCGTTTGCTTATATTATAGTGTTTCCCAGGCCAGGGTTGCCACTTCGAGCTTCAGCAAGACATCCTTGGAAATAGGATAGACTATTTTCATGACGTTTTTGACCTATTTTGGTTGTGGTCATATAGACCACGTGTATTATTCATGTATCTGTAGTTGTTGAGTGTGAGTGTCTAGTTCAGGTAGTTATGTTTTCCGTTGTTTTCCATATGGTCTCTGTGTTATTGGTTTCTTCTCATCATATGTACCGCCATTACAGATTGGAAGAACAGTTTTATATTTTCTTTCTAAGTTGATGTCAGTTTCTGCGTCCACTATTTCCTGTGAGACTTCACTATCTTCGCGATTTTATTATTTTTTCTTGAAAAATAGTTTAGGGTCGGCGTGAAAAACTAGGCGGGGTCGGGTAACCGGAACTAAACGAATTTTTGTAGGCCTAACCCTGTCCTTCGTCTCGCCAGTTGTTCTTTTTAAATTGTTATCGGCCAATAGTCGCTACCCTTGGTATATGACAATTTATTTAATTTTGCCTAGACAACCTTCTATGGCATGATAATAAATTAAATTTAAAAAAATTATCTACATATATTATGGCGATTAATATCATACACGTGTTGTTTCGTCCTTGTATTTCCACTAGTATTCTAAAAGTGATTGTAAACTTAGAATATATATAATTCGCACAAAATGTACATCGTTCATTACAAAAATGTTAGCTGGCTATAGATTTATGTTAAACCTGCAATTGGAGCGTTTTTTTCATCAAACAAGATATATTCGCTAAAATGTTCAGATAGGCCTACTTATAGAATGACCTTGTACTTCTCAAATATTGGTTCATTTTCCCTGTCTGTTTGGTGATGGTTTATTACCAAGAACTCTACATCTTTCCCAGGGTCTTCAATTTCACCATGCATTCTTGGAACTCTAATAAACGGTCTAGACTTTCCGAGAACTCTATTAAACTCTATTAACATAAACCTTTCAATGAATGCCCTTCGTGGTAAATTTAAAAGCGGGGTAAAGGTGTCTTTGTGGAGCTGAACACAATGTAACTCTAATACAATGCATATGCATATGGCTCACATTCATGTATGTGGCTCATATTATACTTCTGCCTAGCACAATTTTGTTCATTTAAACGCCCCCCCCCCCCAAGAAATTGTGCGTTTATTTCCTTGGGTAAACAGTTCCGAGACTCGTATACGTTCTTGGAAATACAATTAACTTCTGTATCAGATAACTATGCGCTGATAATTCACACACCCCTGTGTCTTTATTGAGCTGTATACAAGTAACCCTAATGTATAAGGGTCACATACATGTACCTATAGTTCAAAATATACTTCTGCATAGCGCAGTTTTGTTGATTTAAACGAGTTTTTTCCCGAGAGATTTGTGGGCGTTTTATTTCCTTCGGTAAACAGTTCTCTATATGTTCTTGGGAATGTAATTAACCTCTAATAACAAATGCGTTAATAATTCATGTACAATGACAGGGCCTAATAACATTATAAACAATTTTCCTCGAGAACGTACAAATTAACGATAAGCTATCGGCGTTCTTAGTTGACCTTTCCGTGTGGGAACTAAACCTGCAGTGCTCTGGTTTGTAGTATAAATTTGCAAAGGGGAGATAGTTTGATCTTCTGTGATGGAAACCTGTGATGAGATTCATACCGAAAAACAACACTTGAATTGACGGGTGACACTTTATTTTTTATCGATTCGGAAGTAAAATCGCATTTTTAGTATTCGTTTTCAATCGTGTTATTTAAAGCCTGATACCCTATATATAGGGTACACTTACATAGAGTTACAGAAACAAAGTCATTAAAGCCTGATACCCTGTATATAGGGTACACTTACATGGAGTTATAGAAACCAAGTCAGTAAAGCCTGTATAGGGTACACTTACATAGACTTACAGAAACCAAGTCATTAAAGCCTGATACCCTGCACATAGGGTACACTTACATAGAGTTACAGAAACCAAGTCATTAAAGCCTGATACCCTGTATATAGGGTACACTTACATAGAGTTAGAGAAACCAAGTCATTAAAGCCTGATATCCTATATATAGGGTACACTTACATAGAGTTACAGAAACCCAGTCAGTAAAGCCTGATATCCTATATATAGGGTACACTTACATAGAGTTACAGAAACCCAGTCAGTAAAGCCTGATACACTGCATATAGGTACGTACACTTACATAGAGTTACAGAAACCAAGTCATTAAAGCCTGATACCCTGCATATAGGTACGTACACTTACATAGAGTTACAGAAACCAAGTCAGTAAAGCCTGATATCCTATATATAGGGTACACTTACATAGAGTTACAGAAACCAAGTCAGTAAAGCCTGATACCCTGCATATAGGTACGTACACTTACATAGAGTTACAGAAACCAAGTCATTAAAGCCTGATACCCTGCATATAGGTACGAACACTTACATAGAGTTACAGAAACCAAGTCAGTAAAGCCTGATACCCTGCATATAGGGTACACTTACATAGAGTTACAGAAACCAAGTCATAATTAAAGCCTGGTACCCTGCATATAGGGTACACTTACATAGAGTTACAGAAACCAAGTCAGTAAAGCCTGATATCCTATATATAGGGTACACTTACATAGAGTTACAGAAACCAAGTCAGTAAAGCCTGATATCCTATATATAGGGTACACTTACATAGAGTTACAGAAACCAAGTCAGTAAAGCCTGATACCCTGCATATAGGTACGTACACTTACATAGAGTTACAGAAACCAAGTCAGTAAAGCCTGATACCCTGCATATAGGGTACACTTACATAGAGTTACAGAAACCAAGTCAGTAAAGCCTGATACCCTGCATATAGGTACGTACACTTACATAGAGTTACAGAAACCAAGTCATTAAAGCCTGATACCCTGCATATAGGTACGTACACTTACATAGAGTTACAGAAACCAAGTCATTAAAGCCTGATACCCTGCATATAGGGTACACTTACATAGAGTTACAGAAACCAAGTCATTAAAGCCTGATACCCTGCATATAGGTACGAACACTTACATAGAGTTACAGAAACCAAGTCAGTAAAGCCTGATACCC